>NC_134501.1:36449667-36467167 GCF_040206685.1 Ascaphus truei | reverse complement strand
TGTTGTCCTTGTCCTCTTGTGCTCAGAGTCTCCCTTATCCTGTAGAAGAGCATTGACCTCGGTCAGCTCATTGCATACACTCGCCAGTGACTGTTTGGCCTTCTCTTTTGGACCTTTCTTCCTCAGTGTACCTTCAGTGTTGGGTTCCACACCATTTATCTTCAGTACTTCAACTTGGTCGGGATTCCTTTTAACCCGAAGTACACCCCATGGCACCTCCCTTTTACGGTCAGCAGACTCATAGGCTTGGGCCTTTCTGTCTTGACTCTTTAACTTACTCTGTTGGGAGATTTGCTGGACTATCTGTGCGGTCTTTCTCCCCTTATGATCACGGGCACACTTCCGTCTCATTCGCGGCTGTCTCTTCACAGTGGCTGCCCTCATGGCAAGGAATTCACTTTGTTTCCCCTGGGCACTGTAGTTTGATTGGATTCTTACTGTGCTAGTGCATCGCAATTTGGCCTTCGCATTCCGTGCCTTGTGGAAAGTAGACTGTAGTTCTGCAACGGTATCACGGTCATGCTTCCTGGAGTGCCTCCCTTGTTTTATCTCTACCGCCACCTTTTCCTTGGACTGCTTCAGTAACCCAAACGTCTGTCTTGGGGTTGCAAGCTTTTCCTCCAGCTTCATCTGAGAAACCTCCTGCTGGTAAGCCGTACAGTCCAACGTAGCGTCCCGCTCAGTCTTCAGAGCCTCAAGCTCCTTGACCAGGTCACACTTTTGTTTCTCCGCCATCTTGCAGCCAGCACACTCAGACTCCAGGTCCTTCCTCAGGTCTTGAAGCAGTCCTTCTGCCTTTCTTCTTTCACTCAGTGCGGCTGCTAGTTCATCTTCGTTAGAATTGAGTCGCGATTCTACGTCTCCTAGCAGACTCAGAGCAAGGCTTAAATCTGTCTCTCTTTCTTTATTCTGGACCTGCAGCTGCTGGTGCTCCTCCCGGACCTTGTCTAGCTCCAGCTGTAGCCGGGCCCCCTCATTGGTCGTGTAGTCCAGCCGCTTGTGGATATCAGCCATCTCGGTTTCATGGTGCAACATCAGGCAAACCACCTGTCGGACGGTCACCTTCTCCTGCTCGGCGAGCTGTATCTTGCGCTCAGCAACCTGCGTTTGCAGCTCTTCAATCTGATGCTGCCAGTACCCTCTCAGGGCCTTCACCTCTTCCCGGTGCTTACTCTGGGTTTGCATCAACGCCTCCTCCATCTTTTTGAGCTCTGCAGTTCTTGTCGCCAGTATCGCTGTTGCTTCTGTCTTCCAGGCTTCTTTCTCCTTGGCATACTGACTCATGGAGATGGAGTTGCCTCTCTGCTTCTCCAGCTCTTGCTCCAGTCTTTGGACCTTCTCATGTTCCCTCTCACACAGAGTCACCTGGCTTCTAAGCTCCGCCTCCAGCGATGCTCTTGTGGCGCTCAACGTGATCTTCAGCTGCTCCAGGGCGAGGCATTTTTTTTCCAGCATTTTCTCTGCATTCTGCAGAGCAGCCTGTACTTCATTTTTTTCTTGCGCCAATTGCGTCTTCACTTTCTGCGCTTGGTGAAGCTTCTCAGTCCCATCACTGACCTGACCAGTCAGGTTTAAAACCTCTTCCTTCAGGTTTATATTCTCCATTTTCACAGTCTCTATATCCCTTAGGACCGTTTCATTGGCTTTCTTCAAAGTACCCAGCTCTGCCCCTAGCAATGCTTTTGTGGCGTACAGCGTGGCCCTCAGTTCCTCATGCTGTTCTGTGGGGACATACTGGGTACTCAGCCGTTCCTGTAGCACTCACTGCTTCTCCTTGGCTGCTTGCAGACTTGCATGTAGCTCTTGCAGCTGGCTCTGCCATAAGTACGTTGCCTGTGTGTGCTGCTGCAGGGAGACACGTTGCATCCTCTCTGCATTCTGCAGTGCTTCCTGCACCTCTAGCTTTTCCTGGATCAATTGCTTCTCCACTTTTCCTGCTTGGTGGAGCTTCTTATCACCTTTACTGATTTGATCAGTCAAGTCTGAATTTTTCTGCGTCAGACTTACATTCTCCTTCCTTACAGTCTCTAAATCCCTCAGGGCATTCTCATGGGTTTCCTTCAACATACCCAGCTCTGTGTTTAGACTGTGGCCCTCCTGGCGTGAGAGCTCCAGCTCTGTTTTGAGCGTGCTAGCTTCTTGGTGAGAAACTTCTAAGTCTTTGATGAAGTTTTGCACATCTCTCTGGGACATCTGATAGCATAGTCTCCAGTCAGGACTTGTTCTCTCTGATTCCATGTTAGCAATTGTGGTGTTGGCTTTATTCAAGCTTGTCGTCAGCTCCTCCAACTCACTCCGCAAGAGTTGCTCTGTTTTCTTTAAAGCCACATACTCTTGTATAGCTTGGAGTATACACCTCTGTACCTCTGCATTAGCTTCTCGCTCCCTATTCAATTGTTCCTGCAAGACATCATAATCACGCTTTGCAGTTTGGAGTGTAGAAATTAAGGCCTCTTTTCCCTGGATCAAGGATTCAGCTTCCCTTTGCTCCTCCTTTTCCTTTGCCACCATTCCTGTGACAATTCTGCCGGTCACTCCGGTCTGCAGCACATCTCGGCGCCTTTCTGACGCATGTCCTGACAGTGCAGGTTCAAGTGGCTTGGTCACTTCCCCTGTGATTTGAGGAACAGTTTTCTTTTTCTTCTTTCTTTTTGCTTTATTAGCTCCAGAGATATCAGTGGTACTGGGCACACGCTCACTGGTATCAGCTTCCACATCTTGCTTTTGCAGCTGTTTGTCTTTGAAAAATTTGGGGCACACATCTTCCATGTGACCTACTTTATGACAGGCCCAGCATACTAAATTCATCTGTGGGTACGGCTCTCCTCCAGGGGCCACATACGAGTCGTCATCATCATCATCATCATCATCATCATCATCGTATGGCCTGAAGGTACACTGTTTTGTATGGTTATGTACATTGCAAAACTGACACATGACGGTGGCCATTTTAAAACCCCGGATTTTTTTTTTTGTTTTCTTCACACCCGACGAGGCAGACTTTGCACAACACACGTAACTTGTATGGGCTTTACAATCTTTGAACCTTCTGGGTTCTTCTTAGGGCAACATCTTTGCCAAAATTCATTTTCACTTTCTTTTTTACCAGACAGGGCAAACTTTGCTCACAGCACTTGCTAGCTGCAAATTCACTCACTTCAGCAAAAGGCATTCGCTTTACACAGCAATCCTTTCATACCCGACGGGGCAAAATTTACACTCAGCGCTTGCTAGCTGTAACTTCCATGCTTCAGCAAAAAATCATTTTTTTTTTCCGCTTGAGTTCAGTGTCTCAACACATCTTCATCTACCGACCCCCAGAGGCGTAGCATCCCACTTCTGACACCACCTGTGGCAGGACGGCCTCGCGGCGGCGCTTGACACGATGGGAAACTTTAAACACTAGTGGTTTATTAGCCACAACCAAAATAAGCACGGGTGCACTGTCCCTTTAAGAAACTACTTTCTTGCAAATTAAAGCCTAGTCCCTTTAGGGACACTAACTCACTTCTTGAGCCCTTACTAACAGGACAGCCAGCTAATCTGGTCATGCCCAAAACATGCTACACAAACGATAACCAATAAGCATAATAAGAATAAAGTCTTATCTGTTTTGCAGCTCCAACAGCAAACAGGAACACGGTTCCAGGGAGCAGGCTGTGTCCAGCCTCGCAGCGATCTTGATCTTTATCCTGGGTTGGGGTCCCAGCTGGTCCCAGCAGCCTAGGTCCTCGCAGGACTGGGGACCAGAGCAACAGCAACGGCTTCCCAGCCGGGAGAGTTCTCTCCACCTTCCTGTGGAAAAACAAGCTCACCTTGTGTGAGCAACTTCCTGCTTTTTAAAGCACTTGTTTCACTGATAGTTCAGCCCCTGTTTAATTAGGCTGCAGGTGTGCTTCTTTCTGTCTGAGGAGATTAACACTCTGAACTTGCTGCAACGTCTCTCCATTCACTATTCCAGCCTACTGAGTTAGTGACTCTGTCACAGTGTATATATATATATATATATATATATATATATATATATATATATAATGTGTATGCATGTGTGTGTGTATGTGTATGTGTGTGTTTGCGTGCGTGCGTGCGTGCGTGCGTGCGTGAATATATTTATCAATATTGCACAATGTTAATAAATAATTTATTCTCACCACGTCTTTTTTTTTTAATTTTTAAAATATTATATAATATACACACACACACACACACACACGTTCCCCAGTGACACACAAACACACAGAACACTTCAAAGTGACACACACACACACGTGACAGCTACCAAGTGACACACACACACACACACACAGTGATACCCGCCTCCCAAACGCGCTTGCTGTCTCCTCTGTCAGGACAGCAAAAAGCTCCTGGTAGAGCGTCAGCAAGCGAGAGCACTGCTCAGCGACGCTCAGTGCACTATGTCCGAGGCTTAAGTGGTAAGTAGGGATAACGTACAGAGACAGTAGGAGGGCGTTCTGTTAAGTGCGTCTGCAAGGGGCCAAGGTCGATGTATGAGGTGTATGGTATCCGTAACGGAGCTACTCATATGCTTCGTTAAAGGGGTGAGTTTTAAGAAAGGTCCTAAAGATGAAGAGAGCGGGTGCTACTCGAATATTGCGGGGAAGGGCATTCCAGAGGCATGGGGCAGTAAGTGAGAAAGGTTTTAGGTGGGAGAGGGCTTTAGATACAATAGAGGTAGACAGAAAACATCCTTGAGCGGAACACAAGAGTCAGGCATGTTTATAGTGAGAAATTAGGGATGAGATGTTAAGAGGAGCAGAAGAGCGTATCGCTTTAAAATAAAGGAGGAGAATATTATAAATGATAAGGGATTTGATAGGAAGCCAGGAGAGAGATTTCAGCAGGAGAGTAGCGCAGAAAGATTTAGGAGAGAGATCTGTTGAGTATACAGAAGAAGCGGTCTTTGGCTGGGTCCAATGGATTTTCAAGATGTGACCTCACAGACATTACTTGTACTAACATATGGCAGATAGTCTTTGGAAGAGTCGCCTATT
Source organism: Ascaphus truei (assembly GCF_040206685.1). Lineage (NCBI taxonomy): Eukaryota > Metazoa > Chordata > Amphibia > Anura > Ascaphidae > Ascaphus > Ascaphus truei. The sequence continues at coordinate 36,462,155 of NC_134501.1, read as the reverse complement.
GCGCTGTTACGATGTGCAAGGGCCTCATCCCATGGGCATCATGAGTGCCCTAAAACTCTGAATGAGGAAGGTGTCTTCAACTCAGTGTGTCTGATCATGATAGTGCGCTGGGACTATATACGGGGGTTCCGCTTCTCCTCCTTACCCCCAGGATATGGATCAGGAGTGTGGAATCTTCAGCATCTGATTTTGACACAGTGCAGAGGCAGTGGACAAACGCACCATGAAGTGGAGCAGATTTGACTATAGCCTGAGGTCGCTGCTGCGAGGAAATTATCTGTATTCGGATGGCAGAAAGCATCCTGAGGATCTCCATGGCACCACTGCCCAGATCGGTGGTCTGGCAAATCAGAAAGATCCGTATTAGGTCAGTGTAGTGCGTTTTTTGTGCAATTGTCGGTACCATTGCTTTCTACATGACGCAGATGCAACTGACGACAGCAATAACTGTGGTCGGTAGCACTGATGCTCACCATGATGATGCTCAAATCTTCATTCTGCCCCCTAAAGAATTTAGCCAGGATAAAGCCTGTGACCCCCTGGAGCATCTTACTGCGCTTCTCCATGCCTTTGTTTCCTCATGCCTGGACTACTGCAATGCACTCTACCTGGGTCTTCTATATGACCAGGGTCCCAGCTATCTGAGAGAGCTTCTAGTTCCCTACACTCAAATTCGCTCACTTCCATCTGTAGACGGACTACTGACTTATCCCAGAATCTCCCTGGCTTCCTTTGGTGCCCGAACTTTTAGCCACGCTGCTCCCACTCTCTGGAACTGTCGGCCTCGTACAGCCCGAGAGGCCACTCTCTGGGGATCTATAAAAACATGCTCAACACCTACCTGTTTCCCCAGACATTTAATTAATGACCCACTGTAAGGAATCGGGGAACACGTCCTTTGCGGCGTGTTCCCTCCTTACCTGCTGCTGCCGCCGCCGCGGCCACTGTGCGCTCCCCCGCTCTCATTACAGAGCGAGCGCGCACCCGCAGTTCTTCTAGCTGACGCACGGAACCTGGTCCCGCCTCCCGCACGCGTCGCACATCTCTCCCGCGCGGCGCGTACACACGTGATGACGTGCGACGATCCCCAGCTACGTGACAAGTTTCTCTTCCCTGCCTTGTTGCCTGCAGCCTATCCCAGCTTCGCTGGGGCCGCACCTCCGCTCCGCATCCTGTCCCCATTGGTCTGTCCTGCCTTTAAATACTTCCTGCTTCGTCCAATGCTTTGCTCAGCATAATCCTATGTAGCCTCGTGAAGCTCACTTTGTTTGTGCAGTGCTCTCTCCTTTGCAGTTAACCTCTTGTGTACCGACTCGGCTTGTTTGTGGACCCTTCTGGATTTTGGACTTTGGCATACCCTCGACTACGGCGATCTCTCCTACCCATGGGCGTCCGCAGGGGGGGGCAAGGGGGGGCAAGCCTGGATCCTGGGCCGCCAATAGCGGGGAACAGAGGGCACTGGCGTGACAGGATTTAGCACGCTCTTCTGCAAAAAAAAAAAACCTCACTTGTCTCCTGATTGGCTGGCGCGTGTTGGCACGCTGCCAGGATTTTTTTTTTTTTGGCCCTCGCAAGCCCTATCTCAGCGGTGCGCAAAACTGTGGGGCGCCAAATTATTTAGGGGGGGGCGCAGCCTGTGCGGCGAAACCTGGGGGCAGAGCAGAGCAGAGCAGTGGCGGGCAGAAACTCCGTGCTGCTGCTGCTGCTGTTTCCCTGTGCTTGCAGAGGGGGCGGGGCGTCTCTGCACACAGACTCAAGCCCTCCTCTTCCTACACCTCCAGTGTTCAGCAGCGTGGGGAACCGAGCATGCAGTACAGGTGTGTGTGTGTGTGTGTGTGTGTGTGTGTATATATTGGTGTGTGTGTGTGTATAGTGATGTGTGTGTGTGTATAGTGATGTGTGTGTGTGTGTGTGTGTATAGTGGTGTGTGTATATATGTATAGTGATGTGTGTGTATATATGTATAGTGATGTGTGTGTGTGTGTGTGTGTGTGTGTGTATATATATATGTATAGTGCTGTGTGTGTGTATATATATGTATAATGATGTGTGTGTGTGTGTATATATATATGTATAATGATGTGTGTGTGTGTGTGTGTGTGTGTGTGTGTGTGTATATATGTATAGTGATGTGTGTGTATATATATATATGTATAGTGATGTGTGTGTGTGTGTGTGTGTGTGTGTGTGTGTGTGTGTGTGTGTATGTATGTATATATATATATATATATATATATATATATATATTATATATATATATATATACACACACACACACACACACACACACACACACTAGCTGAGAGCCCCGGCGTTGCCCGGGATGTTTGTGGTGTGGGTGTGGCATTTGGGTGGGGAGTGGTCCACGCGGCCCATGTGCGGTGGTAGTGCTGCTGTGGCTGTACTGATGGTGATTGTATTGGTGTGCTGATTTGGGAGGGTTTGGTGCTGATGTGGGGGTGCGGATGTGGGTGTGCCGATGGGGGAGGTGCAAAGGTGGCGATGTGTGGGTGCTGATGGTGTTGATGGGGGCTGGGAATGGTGGGGAGCCGAGAATGCCAGTGTGCTGGGGGGGCATGGGATACCGGTGTGCTGATGTGGTGGTGCTGGGGTGTGTGTGTGTATACACGTGTGTGTGTGTGTATACACGTGTGTGTATACACGTGTGTGTGTGTATACATGTGTGTGTGTGTATACACGTGTGTGTATACACGTGTGTGTGTATACACGTGTGTGTATACACGTGTGTGTATACACGTGTGTGTGTGTATACACGTGTGTGTGTATACACGTGTGTGTGTGTGTATACACGTGTGTGTATACACGTGTGTGTGTATACATTGTGTGTATGTATATATTGTGTGTGTGTATACGTGTGTGTGTATACACATGTGTGTATACACGTGTATACATGTTTGTGTGTGTGTATACATGTTTGTGTGTATACATTGTATGTGTGTGTGTGTGTATAAGTGTGTGTGTGTGTGTGTACACATGTTTGTGTGTGTATACACGTGTGGTCGGGGGGGGTGAAGGGGAGGTCGGGGGGGGGTGAAGGGGAGGTGGGGAGGGTGAAGGGGAGGTGAAGGGGGGTGGAGGGGAGGTGAAGGGGGGGTGGAGGGGAGGTGAAGGGGGGGTGGAGGGGAGGTGAAGGGGGGGTGGAGGGAGGTGGAAGGGAAGGGAAGTGGAGTGAGGGGAGGTGAGGGGTGGGTGAGGGGAGGTGAGATGAAGGGGGGTGAGGGGAGGTGAAGGGGGGTGAGGGGAGGTGAAGGGGGGTGAGGGGAGGTGAAGGGGAGGTGAAGGGGGGTGTGGGGAGGTGAAGGCCGCTCCCTCACCCGTCCGGCCGCTCACTCACCCGTCCGGCAGCTCCCTCACCCGTCCGGCCGCTCCCACGTGGATCTGAGGCGGGAGGCAGCTTGTTGTGGCCGGTCCCCCGCTGTGTCCCGGGCGCTCGCTCGCTCCGCTGACTGTAGCGGCGCCGGGGGGGGGGGGGGGTGGAGGGGAGGTGATTTGAAGGGGGGTGAGGGGAGGTGAAGGCCGCTCACTCACCCGTCCGGCCGCCCCCACGTGGAACTGAGGCGGGAGGCAGCTTGTTGTGGCCGGTCCCCCGCTGTGTCCCGGGCACTCGCCGCTGACTGTAGCGGCGCCGGGGGGGGGGGGGGGGAGGTGATTTGAAGGGGGGTGAGGGGTGGGTGAGGTGAGGGGTGGGTGAAGGGGGGGGGAGGTGATTTGAAGGGGGGTGAGGGGAGGTGAAGGCCGCTCACTCACCCGTCCGGCCGCTCCCACGTGGAACTGAGGCGGGAGGCAGCTTGTTGTGGCCAGTCCCCCGCTGTGTCCCGGGCACTCGCTCCTCCGCTGACTGTAGCGGCGCCGGGGGGGGGGGGGGGAGGCTGATTTCGGGGAGGAAGAGGCGGAGGCTCCGGCGGGTATGTGAGGCCCCCCCCCCCCCCCGGGTTATACATGCTGCTAATGTACACCCCCCCCCCCCCTACTGTGTGTGTGTGTGTGTGTGTGTGTCCGTGTGTGTCCGTGTGTGTCCGTGTGTGTCCGTGTGTGTCCGTGTGTGTGTCCGTGTGTCCGTGTGTCCGTGTGTCCGTGTGTCCGTGTGTCCGTGTGTGTGTGTGTGTGTGTATATCCCTGTGTGTGTGTTTTTGTCCCTGTGTGTCCTTTGGGCCGTCACTCCGCCTCAGGCCAATGAGAGGTGTGCGGGGGCGGCCCAAGGGACCAATGAGATTTCCCCTAGGGACACCGGACATCCAGCATGCAGGCATGCATGCAGGCAGGCAGGCAGGCAAACATACAGTGCTTTCACTAATATAGTATAAGATATATATATATATATATATATATACTAGCTGAGAGCCCCGGCGTTGCCCGGGATGTTTGTGGTGTGGGTGTGGCATTTGGGTGGGGAGTGGTCCACGCGGCCCATGTGCGGTGGTAGTGCTGCTGTGGCTGTACTGATGGTGATTGTATTGGTGTGCTGATTTGGGAGGGTTTGGTGCTGATGTGGGGGTGCGGATGTGGGTGTGCCGATGGGGGAGGTGCAAAGGTGGCGATGTGTGGGTGCTGATGGTGTTGATGGGGGCTGGGAATGGTGGGGAGCCGAGAATGCCAGTGTGCTGGGGGGGCATGGGATACCGGTGTGCTGATGTGGTGGTGCTGGGGTGTGTGTGTGTATACACGTGTGTGTGTGTGTATACACGTGTGTGTGTATACACGTGTGTGTGTGTATACACGTGTGTGTATACACGTGTGTGTGTGTATACACGTGTGTGTGTGTATACACGTGTGTGTGTGTATACACATGTGTGTGTGTGTGTGTATACACGTGTGTGTATACACGTGTGTGTGTATACATTGTGTGTATGTATATATTGTGTGTGTGTATACGTGTGTGTGTATACACATGTGTGTATACACGTGTATACATGTTTGTGTGTGTATATACATGTTTGTGTGTATACATTGTATGTGTGTGTGTGTATAAGTGTGTGTGTGTGTGTGTGTGTGTACACATGTTTGTGTGTGTATACACGTGTGTGTGTATACGTGTGTGTGTGTGTGTATACATGTGTGTGTATATACATGTGTGTGTATACACATGTGTGTGTGTACACATGTGTGTGTGTACACATGTGTGTGTGTGTACACATGTGTGTGTGTGTACACATGTGTGTGTGTGTACACATGTGTGTGTGTGTACACATGTGTGTGTGTGTGTACACATGTGTGTGTGTGTGTGTGTGTACACATGTGTGTGTGTACACGTGTGTGTGTACACATGTGTGTGTATACACATGTGTGTGTATACACATGTGTGTGTGTATACACATGTGTGTGTGTGTATACACGTGTGTGTATACACGTGTGTGTGTGTGTATACATGTGTGTGTGTGTGTATACATGTGTGTGTGTATACATGTGTGTGTGTGTATACATGTGTGTGTATACATGTGTGTGTGTGTATACATTATGTGTATGTATACCTGTGTGTATACGTGTGTGAGTGTATACGTGTTTGTGTGTATGTGTACATGTGTGTGTGTGTATGTCTCCACGTATGTGTTTGTATGTCTCCATGTGTGTGTGTGTATGTCTCCATGTGTGTGTGTACGTGTACATGTGTGTGAGTATACGTGAACATGTGTGTGTGTGTACGTGTCTACGTGTACATGTGTGTGTGTGTGTGTGTGTACGTGTACGTGTACGTGTGTGTGTGTGTGTACGTGTCTACGTGTACATGTGTGTGTGCGTGTCTACGTGTACATGTGTGTGTGTCTACGTGTACGTGCGTGTGTGTGTGTACGTGTGTATGTGTGTGTCTATGTGTGTGTCTACGTGTGTGTGTTTGTGTCTACGTGTGTGTGTTTGTGTGTGTATACGTGTGTGTGTGTCTACGTCTGTGTGTGTGTGTGTGTGTGTCTACGTGTGTGTGTGTGTGTCTGTGTCCCTGTGTGTCCTTTGGCCCGTGACTCCGCCTCAGGGAAGGGGGGGGGGAGGTGGTGGGAAGGAGGGGGGGGAGGTGGTGGGGGGAAGGGGAGGTGGGGGGGAGGTGGTGGGAAGGGGGGGGGGGTGGGGGGGAGGTGGTGGGAAGGGGGGGGAGGTGGTGGGAAGGGGGGGGGTGGGGGGAGGTGGTGGGAAGGGGGGGGGGTGGGGGGTTGTGGTGGGAAGGGGGGGGAGGTGGTGGGGAGTTGGGAAGGGGGGGGGGGAGGTGGAGGTGGTGAGAGGTTGTAAGGGGGGAGTGAAGGGAAGGTGAAGGGGGGGTGAAGGTGGGGGTGGAGGGGAGGTGAAGGGGAGGTGAAGGGGGGGGGTGGAGGGGAGGTGAAGGGGGGGGTGGAGGGGAGGTGAAGGGGGGGGGGGTGGAGGGGAGGTGAAGGGGGGGGGGTGGAGGGGAGGTGAAGGGGGGGGGGGTGGAGGGGAGGTGAAGGGGGGGGGGTGGAGGGGAGGTGAAGGGGGGGGGGGGTGGAGGGGAGGTGAAGGGGGGGGTGGAGGGGAGGTGAAGGGGGGGGGTGGAGGGGAGGTGAAGGGGAGGTGAAGGGGGGGTGGAGGGGAGGTGAGGGGGGGGTGGAGGGGAGGTGAAGGGGAGGTGAAGGGGGGGTGGAGGGGAGGTGGGGGGGGGTGGAGGGGAGGTGAAGGGGGGTGAAGGGGAGGTGGGGGGGGTGAAGGGGAGGTCGGGGGGGTGAAGGGGAGGTGGGGGGGGTGAAGGGGAGGTGAAGGGGGGTGAAGGGGAGGTGAAGGGGGGTGAAGGGGAGGTGGGGGGGGTGAAGGGGAGGTGGGGGGGGTGAAGGGGAGGTCGGGGGGGGGTGAAGGGGAGGTGGGGGGGGGTGAAGGGGAGGTGGGGGGGGGTGAAGGGGAGGGTGAAGGGGAGGTGAAGGGGGGTGGAGGGGAGGTGAAGGGGGGGTGGAGGGGAGGTGAAGGGGGGGTGGAGGGGAGGTGAAGGGGGGGTGGAGGGGAGGTGGAAGGGAAGGGAAGTGGAGTGAGGGGAGGTGAGGGGTGGGTGAGGGGAGGTGAGATGAAGGGGGGTGAGGGGAGGTGAAGGGGGGTGAGGGGAGGTGAAGGGGGGTGAGGGGAGGTGAAGGGGGGTGTGGGGAGGTGAAGGCCGCTCCCTCACCCGTCCGGCCGCTCACTCACCCGTTCGGCAGCTCCCTCACCCGTCCGGCCGCTCCCACGTGGATCTGAGGCGGGAGGCAGCTTGTTGTGGCCGGTCCCCCGCTGTGTCCCGGGCACTCGCTCCGCTGACTGTAGCGGCGCCGGGGGGGGGGGGGTGGAGGGGAGGTGATTTGAAGGGGGGTGAGGGGAGGTGAAGGCCGCTCACTCACCCGTCCGGCCGCTCCCACGTGGAACTGAGGCGGGAGGCAGCTTGTTGTGGCCGGTCCCCCGCTGTGTCCCGGGCACTCGCCGCTGACTGTAGCGGCGCCGGGGGGGGGGAGGTGATTTGAAGGGGGGTGGGGGGTGGGTGAGGTGAGGGGTGGGTGAAGGGGGGGGAGGTGATTTGAAGGGGGGTGAGGGGAGGTGAAGGCCGCTCACTCACCCGTCCGGCCGCTCCCACGTGGAACTGAGGCGGGAGGCAGCTTGTTGTGGCCGGTCCCCCGCTGTGTCCCGGGCACTCGCTCCTCCGCTGACTGTAGCGGCGCCGGGGGGGGGGGGGGAGGCTGATTTCGGGGAGGAAGAGGCGGAGGCTCCGGCGGGTATGTGAGGCCCCCCCCCCCCGGGTTATACATGCTGCTAATGTACACCCCCCCCCCCCTACTGTGTGTGTGTGTGTGTGTGTGTGTGTGTGTGTCCGTGTGTGTGTGTGTGTGTGTGTGTCCGTGTGTGTGTGTCCGTGTGTCCGTGTGTCCGTGTGTCCGTGTGTCCGTGTGTGTGTGTGTGTGTATATCCCTGTGTGTGTGTTTTTGTCCCTGTGTGTCCTTTGGGCCGTCACTCCGCCTCAGGCCAATGAGAGGTGTGCGGGGGCGGCCCAAGGGACCAATGAGATTTCCCCTAGGGACACCGGACATCCAGCAGGCAGGCATGCATGCAGGCAGGCAGGCAAACATACAGTGCTTTCACTAATATAGTATAAGATATATATATATATAATGTGTATAGTGATGTGTGTCTTTTGTGATTGAATGTGTGCTGTGATTGTGTGTGGTGGGGGGGGTGTTGTTTGTGTTGTGATTGATTGTGTGTGTTGTGTGGTGTGATATTAGTGTGTGTTGTGATATTAGTGTGTGGGGGGGTGTTGTGTGTGTTGTGATTGTGTGTGTGGTGTGTCTGTGTTGTGATAGTGTGTGTGTATGGGTGTTGTGATTGAATGCAGCGTTGCACAAATTGGAGAGTGTACGCTCTCCCAAGCTTGGCGCTTGGGGAGACAAACAAAATTGAAATTGAAGCATGCTCAGCAGCAGTCAATGCGCACAACCTCACACCCACACACAGCCACACACAAACACAGAAATAGCCCTGATCCATACCCCCCACTCGTGCTTGCAAAATTATGCAGGACACCCTGTGCTCATGCTTGGAGAGTTGGTGATGTCACCACTCTCGGCGGCAACGTGGACGCAGCCCAATTTTGCAAGCGCGAGCTGTTGAAACATATTTGTATTTACATTGTATATCGTTTAATAAAGGGGGGGGGGTTCATGTGATTTTGATTACGTCAGGCAGGGGGGGCCCGAGAAATTAAATGGATGAAAAGGGGGGCTCGGCATAAAAAGTTTGCTCACCCCTGCGAGTCTATCTGACCTTGCATAGCGAGGCCCGCCCTTTCCTGCATGGAGCAAGTCAGGTGACTACTGCTCCATGCCACTCTCGCTTCCCCCTTGTCCTCCTGCTCTGATTCCCCCCCCCCCCCCTGCTCCGATCCCCCCGTTCCAAAATCTTCCCCCTGCTCTGGTCCCCCCCCCCTGCTCCGGTCCCCCCTTCCCGTTCCGATTCCCCCCCTGCTCCGGGTCCCCCCTTCCCGTTCCGATTCCCCCCCCCTGTTCCGGTTTTTCCCCCCCCTGCTCCGATTCCCCTTGTTGCTCCGATTCCCCCTTGTTGCGAGTGTCTGAGTTTGTGTCTGAGTGTGTGTCTGTGTGTGTGTGAGAGATCAGGGAGGGAGGGAATGAATGTGAGGAGGACGGATTCAGGGAGTGGGTTTGAGTCAGAGGGGGATAATTGATGGAGGGGGGAGAGTGAGGAGACAGGGGGTTTAATAGAGGAAGTGAGGAAGAGAGGGGTGAGGGGAGAGAGTGAATGAAGAAGAGAGGGGGTAAGAAAGAGATGGGGCTACACCTTGGACGATCTGCATTAGAGTGGCACCAGACAAGGTGTGTGTGGTGTGGTGTGTGTGGTTTGTGTGTCTGAGTGAGAGAGAGAGTCTGAGTGAGAGAGAGAGTCTGAGTGAGAGAGACTGAGAGAGTGAGAGAGAGAGAGAGAGTCTGAGTGAGAGAGAGAGTCTGAGTGAGAGAGAGAGTCTGAGTGAGAGAGAGAGTCTGAGGGGGAGAGAGTCTGAGGGGGGAGAGAGTCTGAGGGGGGGGAGAGTCTGAGGGGGGGGAGAGTCTGAGGGGGGGGAGAGTCTGAGGGGGGGGAGAGTCTGAGGGGGAGAGTCTGGGTGAGTGAGAGAGAGAGAGGGTGAGTGAGAGAGAGAGTCTGGGTGAGTGAGAGAGAGAGTCTGGGTGAGTGAGAGAGAGAGTCTGGGTGAGTGAGAGAGAGAGTCTGAGTGAGAGAGAGTCTGAGTGAGAGAGAGTCTGAGTGAGAGAGAGAGAGTCTGCGGGTGTGTGGTGTTATACCTTCCAGGCACGCCTCCGCTGCTGCGGGTGTGTGGTGTTATACCTTCCAGGCACGCCTCCGATGCTGCAGGTGTTATACCTTCCAGGCACGCCTCCGCTGCTGCGGGTGTTATACCTTCCAGGCACGCCTCCGCTGCTGCGGGTGTTATACCTTCCAGGCACGCCTCCGCTGCTGCAGGTGTGTGGTGTTATACCTTCCAGGCACGCCTCCGCTACTGCGGGTGTGTGGTGTTATACCTTCCAGGCACGCCTCCGCTGCTGCGGGTGTTATACCTTCCAGGCACGCCTCCGCTGCTGCGGGTGTGTGGTGTTATACCTTCCAGGCACGCCTCCGCTGCTGCGGGTGTGGGGTGTTATACCTTCCAGGCACGCCTCCGCTGCTGCGGGTGTGGGGTGTTATACCTTCCAGGCACGCCTCCGCTGCTGCGGGTGTGGGGTGTTATACTTTCCAGGCACGCCTCCGCTGCTGCGGGTGTGTGGTGTTATACCTTCCAGGCACGCCTCCGCTGCTGCGGGTGTGGGGTGTTATACCTTCCAGGCACGCCTCCGCTGCTGCGGGTGTGGGGTGTTATACCTTCCAGGCACGCCTCCGCTGCTGCAGGTGTGTGGTGTTATACCTTCCAGGCACGCCTCCGCTGCTGCAGGTGTGTGGTGTTATACCTTCCAGGCACGCCTCCGCTGCTGCAGGTGTGTGGTGTTATACCTTCCAGGCACGCCTCCGCTGCTGCGGGTGTGTGGTGTTCTACCTTCCAGGCACGCCTCCGCTGCTGCAGGTGTGTGGTGTTATACCTTCCAGGCACGCCTCCGCTGCTGCGGGTGTGTGGTGTTATACCTTCCAGGCACGCCTCCGCTGCTGCAGGTGTGTGGTGTTATACCTTCCAGGCACGCCTCCGCTGCTGCGGGTGTTATACCTTCCAGGCACGCCTCCGCTGCTGCAGGTGTGTGGTGTTATACCTTCCAGGCACGCCTCCGCTGCTGCAGGTGTGTGGTGTTATACCTTCCAGGCACGCCTCCGCTGCTGCAGGTGTGTGGTGTTATACCTTCCAGGCACGCCTCCGCTGCTGCGGGTGTGTGGTGTTATACCTTCCAGGCACGCCTCCGCTGCTGCGGGTGTGTGGTGTTATACCTTCCAGGCACGCCTCCGCTGCTGCAGGTGTTATACCTTCCAGGCACGCCTCCGCTGCTGCGGGTGTGTGGTGTTATACCTTCCAGGCACGCCTCCGCTGTTGCAGGTGTGTGGTGTTATACCTTCCAGGCACGCCTCCGCTGCTGCGGGTGTTATACCTTCCAGGCACGCCTCCGCTGCTGCAGGTGTGTGGTGTTATACCTTCCAGGCACGCCTCCGCTGCTGCGGGTGTTATACCTTCCAGGCACGCCTCCGCTGCTGCGGGTGTGTGGTGTTCTACCTTCCAGGCACGCCTCCGCTGCTGCAGGTGTGGTGTTATACCTTCCAGGCACGCCTCCGCTGCTGCGGGTGTGTGGTGTTATACCTTCCAGGCACGCCTCCGCTGCTGCAGGTGTGTGGTGTTATACCTTCCAGGCACGCCTCCGCTGCTGCGGGTGTTATACCTTCCAGGCACGCCTCCGCTGCTGCAGGTGTGTGGTGTTATACCTTCCAGGCACGCCTCCGCTGCTGCGGGTGTGTGGTGTTATACCTTCCAGGCACGCCTCCGCTGCTGCGGGTGTGTGGTGTTATACCTTCCAGGCACGCCTCCGCTGCTGCAGGTGTTATACCTTCCAGGCACGCCTCCGCTGCTGCGGGTGTGTGGTGTTATACCTTCCAGGCACGCCTCCGCTGCTGCAGGTGTGTGGTGTTATACCTTCCAGGCACGCCTCCGCTGCTGCGGGTGTTATACCTTCCAGGCACGCCTCCGCTGCTGCAGGTGTGTGGTGTTATACCTTCCAGGCACGCCTCCGCTGCTGCGGGGTGTGGTGTTATACCTTCCAGGCACGCCTCCGCTGCTGCGGGTGTAATACCTTCCAGGCACGCCTCCGCTGCTGCGGGTGTTATACCTTCCAGGCACGCCTCCGCTGCTGCGGGTGTGTGGTGTTATACCTTCCAGGCACGCCTCCGCTGCTGCGGGTGTGGTGTTATACCTTCCAGGCACGCCTCGCTGCTGCGGGTGTTATACCTTCAGGCACGCCTCCGCTGCTGCGGTGTGTGGTGTTATACCTTCCAGGCACGCCTCCGCTGCTGCGGGTGTGTGGTGTTATACCTTCCAGGCACGCCTCCGCTGCTGCGGGTGTGTGGTGTTATACCTTCCAGGCACGCCTCCGCTGCTGCGGGTGTTATACCTTCCAGGCACGCCTCCGCTGCTGCGGGTGTGTGGTGTTATACCTTCCAGGCACGCCTCCGCTGCTGCGGGTGTGTGGTGTTATACCTTCCAGGCACGCCTCCGCTGCTGCGGGTGTTATACCTTCCAGGCACGCCTCCGCTGCTGCGGGTGTGTGGTGTTATACCTTCCAGGCACGCCTCCGCTGCTGCGGGTGTGTGGTGTTATACCTTCCAGGCACGCCTCCGCTGCTGCGGGGTGTGTGGTGTTATACCTTCCAGGCACGCCTCTGCTGCTGCTGGGTGTTATACCTTCCAGGCACGCCTCCGCTGCTGCGGGTGTGTGGTGTTATACCTTCCAGGCACGCCTCCGCTGCTGCAGGTGTGTGGTGTTATACCTTCCAGGCACGCCTCCGCTGCTGCGGGTGTGTGGTGTTATACCTTCCAGGCAC
>NC_134501.1:36020318-36134487 GCF_040206685.1 Ascaphus truei | reverse complement strand
CCCTTCACCTCCCCTCACCACCCCTCCGACCTCACCTCCCCTCCTTCAACGCCTTTCGTCCGCCCTCCCGCCTCTGCCTTTCTCCCACCCGCACTTCTGCCTTTCACCCGCCCACCGCTCACACCCCTGCGCCACACAGCCGCCGCACGCACTAAACAGACCTGCCACACTCGACACACACCCGCCGCCTCTCACCCACCCCACACACCTGCCGCATCCTGCCCCTACGCAACAATATCACTGACCAGCTGTCACCCGCACTCGCCACACACCCGCCGCCTCACACCCTAGCAGGACCCCGACCCACAGCCAGCACTCACTAAACACGTGCCACCCGTACTGAACACCCACCTGCCGCCTCACACACGCTCACACCCTAGCAGGACACACGCCTCACATTTTCACATCACTTATGTCACCAAAATATACATTGTACTGTGGTGTGTTTACAATAAACCATTTTTATACAACATCGTATTACATTTTCTTCCATCTTTCTTTTCAACATTATTATCCAACCTTTCCAACAAATACTCACCTATTGTTCCACCATTTATAAATAATACTACCTATTACGCATTTACATCCCGGGCAACGCCGGGTCTCTCAGCTAGTATGTACTATATGTGGACATATTTCCCTGGTTCCTAGGTTCTAGATATACATTATATGTTATGTAGTATTTAAGTATTAACATGTTTTTCAAGTTGTTTAGATGTTTTAAATTACTCTATATTTTGTAATGTGTGGCTATATGTTTTATATACCCTTATTTTCTCTTTATGTGTTAGCATAAGATGTAAGTTATTATTATTATAGTTATCTTTATACTTTCTCTTATGAATAGAATGCTTTTCTTCTTTTTGTTTCTATTTTTCTTAAACTTTGATTTTAGCTTTGTTGGTGTCTGTATCGCTGCAATGCGCATGCGCAGTGATTAGCACTGCATATATGCGTCATAGGGATGTTATTGTATTAGTGGGGCAGTGCTCTTCTATGGCTTGCCCTTAACCAAGATGGCCACACTGCCTGTGGGACTTGGTTTGCCCTTAGAACGGCACTGGGTCGTTATGCGCATGCGCGATGATGCACGTAGCGTCATGACGTCATCAGGTTCCGGTTTTTGGCACGAAACGGCCCACAGGTAAGAGGGTATTTAATGGATGTTATTACATTGTGTTTTATCCTTGAAAAAGAACGCTGTGACGTTCGAAACGCGTTGGATGGGTCTCTTGTCACATTAAAGTGCCCTTTTAATAATTTTTTTCGTTTTGGGTCCTTCCTGCTCCGTTTTTGCTGGTGCGCTTTTTGGTCTCCCTTTTCCTGTTATGTGAAGACTGCTAGGACATAGCAAGGATGATAGGTAGATGGGAACCTGGATGGAAGTACGACCCTATGCAAAGTCTAGGAATGTACCTGTACCTGGGAGTGACTCCCGATCACTGAAGCTATAGAAGCTCAGTTCCCCTTAACCGTGAGCAAGGGAAGCTGATTATAAGCCTTGTGTATCTCCCTGGGAAGCTTCCTAGCACCCAGGGAAGAAGTGTATATGAACTATTGTCATGTCTCAATAAAGAAACCTGTATTGTCATATAAAATTCCCTGGCGCCCTTCTTACCAGCTTACAGAACCAGTCAGCCCAAAGACCAGTACCCTGGGGCAGAGGTATGACAGTCTACACGAATTTACATCACTATCTCACACACCTGTGAACCTCCATTAAGTAAGAGCTGGGCAAGGAAGGGTTACAATGGCGCCCAACGTGGGGAAGGGCAGGCAAAAGAAAGATTTTTGGCTTTGCTCGTTTTGGGGCGAAAAGTAGTTTTTTGAAGTTTTCAATGTTTTTGACCAGTAAACATGGAGGAATGACGTTTTACAACATGCTTCAAGTTATGTTTCCCACAGCGGAAACTGTGAGAGAATAAAAAACTGTTAGATAATGTAGTGCTAAGTGTCTACAAAAGAGACTGTTTTCTTGAAAAAATCACAGTATCTGCAAACCCCAGAGAAACTGGTTTTCACAAGAAATAGGTGATGCCCTAAACCGCTCTAGTTTTTTGCAAAAGCTGTGCATGCGTGTGTAGCCATGCCATCTGTGGCTACTAGTTTGCTTCCCTCCTGGCAGTAAGTCCTGGTACAATAAGGCTGCCAGTAGTTGTTATGGGGGTTTCCCCCTCCGAGGAGCTGCACTTGAGTGACAGCGGATGGTGGTGACATCAGGCCTGGTCATGACCAATCATGAGCCAGACCTGGTGCCCTCCTCCTAGCTGTACTTAAGGGCAGTACCGCCCTAAATGTGTTTGGTGTCCTTCCCCACTGAGGAAGGCAGGTCGCACAGTGGAAAGGCTGACATTGGGCCTTCTCCAGTCCTCTTCCCTCCGGGGGAGAGTGAGTGTGGACAATACCTTTGCCTCTGCTAGAGAGGCAGGGAAGAGCTAGGACGGCTGCGGGTGCCCTTGGCCTGTAGCGACAGTCCAGGGACCATCATCCAGTGACTAGCTGAGAGGACTGCATTGGGCAGAACCTGCCTTGTTCCTGTAACTGTACAGGGTAGTCGGGATACCTAAAGGGGGTGCTCTGGTTAACTGAGTCCCAGGGACCTTTGGGGAGGTTCCGCGATGCTGGCATCCAATAGGAGGAGGCGGCGCCCAGTACTGATAAGTAGTATCTTAGAAGAAGAAGCCCAGAGTACTACTAGCCAGTAGCCAGATCATGGAACCACAGAGTGTTTAGAATGGACTGTAATCGTGTGGAGCTTTGCTAGCCTGGGGTACATCCTACTCTTGGTAGACCACCACCATGTGCTGCACAGATCTGTTTTGCCATTCTGAGTAAATGCAGTGTGAAAGATGCGTGCAAGCAGGATGTTTGTGCAGTCGCTCCCAGTAGAAATTAGCCCCCACCAATTCTCAGAAATAGCTACAGTAACCCTCAGGTTATGTGACGTATTGAGACGTAGGCCATTTTCCCCTTATCTGCAGTTGTGACGCAAGGCTGCAAAATATTTTCAGTTCAGACGTAGGCATGAATGTGTAGAGTAAAAGTCGCTTACATAAAATAAGGGTTTTAGCATTATGTGTATAAAACTCTGTATTTTTCCATTTACTAAGCAGGCCCCTTTAAGGGGCGTATTACGTATTGAAACTGTATAAAATGTACTGTCATTTATTTTTAACAGGAAGCTTTACTTACTAAAATATTATACGAATCCCTTAGGCCGTGCTTATAGTGTCGGCAGCGGTGACGCAACGTCGCCCGAAAACAAATGCATTGCCGCCACGTGCGCTTATAGTGCGCGCGACGGCAACGAAGCGACGTCGCCGCACCACTGGGTAGAAAAAATGACGCGAGCATATTGACAGGTCGGGAGCAAGATGGGATGCGCGCGCGTCCGTGGTGGCATACCCACATACTGTATGCAATATTGGCTCGGGGGAGCCCTTACATGTTCCCCATAGCATCAAACTTTATTAAGACATATAACAACAACCAAATAACTTAATATGCCCACAAAAAAGAAAATATACATGTAATACACTGGGAAACATATGACTAAACATCTGATACAGGCATACCCCTTTTTAAGGACACTCATTTTAAATACACTCGCGAGTAAGGACATAATCGCCCAATAGGAAAACGGCAGCTCACGCATGCGCCTGTCCGCACATCCTGAACAGCAATACCGGCTCCCTTCCTGTATCGAAGCTGTGCGCAAGCGGGGAGACTATAGAGCCCGTTACAAATGCATTATTTACATCAGTTATGCACGTATATGACGATTGCAGTACAGAACATGCATCGATAAGTGGAAAAAAGGTAGTACTTCACTTTAAGTACATTTTCGCTTTACATACATGCTCCGGTCCCATTGCGTACGTTAATGTGGGGTATGCCTGTATACAACAAAAAAGAAAATAAATCTCATATATTAATCAAAAATAAATCAAAAGTAAAAATAATAATTAAACATAAAGAAAAAAGAAGAAAAACATGGGTTAAGAACATAACCCTACCTCCTAAGATACTGTTTAGTAAAATCCTCTGTATGGACAAGAGTACACTTTTTCTTTCCTTAAGGAAATGCAATGTCATATAGCAAAGATCATGTAACAAAAAAACATTGTTCAAATAAAAAATGGTTACATGACCTAAAAACACAACAATAACCATACAGATTCGTATGCAAAGGGTCCCATTATTTTATAAATATATTCAAGAGATAAGAATTATGTTTTCATTATTAAGAGTATTACGATGAAAGCTATCCTATAAAATGGATAATCACCAAGGAGAGAGAGAGAAGGACACATAGATTAATCCATATCGCATGCAGATACAAATATGCATATTAAGAACTATGAAACATGGATGAATCTACATGAAAATTGAGATAACCTGATAATGAGAATATCTTCAATCACACAAATGTAAGAATGTCTTACATCCTAAAAAAGGGGGTCAGAGCAGAGAACATCTTCAATCGCACATAAATAGAAATATATGTAAAGAGTTTAATATTTGAGAAATGAGAACGTCTTCAATCGCACAAGAAAAGAGATCTTACAGAAAAATCCTAATTCGCACATAATGAAAAAAAATCTTAATTCACACATTCTAAGGGAGAGACCATAAAGAACAACGGATTGACAGATGGATTTTAATAGAAAAATACCAGTTTATATAAGAAAGTGTCCCAAGTTCCATTCGGTATTCAAACCGTCGGGAACCCTAGTTTTTAATAAGAAAATCCATTGTGATTCCCTGCGGTCAAGAAAGTTGACCTTGAAATTGAATAATTGAATTGAATAAATAAGTCATCATTAAGAATGCGGACAAGGGTGGGGCGGTGGTTGTTCAGCATAGGAGCGACTACCACGGGGAGGCTTTGCGCCAACTCGGGGATACTCTCTCCTATGCTGTACTTCCCTCTGACCCTACATGTTCATTCATGTCAGACTTAAGGGAGCTCCTGGAAAAAGGGAACATTTTGGGGGTGTTGGATGCCAATGAGAATGAGTTCCTATATAATCCATTTCCAACCACGGCCGTGTTCCACCATCTCCCAAAGATCCATAAGACATTGGTCTCCCCTCCAGGGAGGCCAATTGTCTCCAGCATTGGATCTTTGGGAGATGGTCTGTCACGGTACGTGGACCACTATCTCCAACCCCTTGCGCTAGCTTTGCCGTCTAATATTTTAGACAGTGTTGATTTAATTAATCAATTATAAAGTGTCTCTTGGAGACCAAACTTTATCTGGTTGTCTATGGATGTCACATCATGTCAGGGTCGCCTAGACCTCCTGCCTAGCCATAGCTTCCTTGTCCACTGGGTGTGCTGCTGCCTTCTGTTGGCTCTGGGTTCCTCTGTCTGTCTGTCTTCTTGTTGCTCCTGTCTCTGTCCTTTATACAGTAGCTTGCTTCCTGTCTGTTGTTTTTGCCTTTGCTTCTAGTCTGACTCCTATGCTCATGCCTGTCTTTGATCCTGATCTGTTCCTGTACCTGTACCTGTATTATAGTCTGTTCACAGTAAAGGCCCTTGCTAGTAATCTGGCTTGTCCCTGTTTGTTCCTGCTCCCCGGTCTCAGTCCCTGCTCCCTGTTCTCAGTCCCTGTCCTGCCCCGCCTGTCCTGTTCCAGTCTCCTCGTTGCCGACCTCTGCTTGTTACCTGACTTCGCTACCTGCCACCTGCCTCGGACCCCTGCTTATTACCTGACTTCGCTACCTGCCGCCTGCCTAGGACCCCTGCTTGTTACCTGACTTCGTTACCTGCCGCCTGCCTTGGACCCCTGCTTGTGACCCCTACTACGCTCGTGCTGTTCCGGCCACCGAGATCCTACCCGCCACAGGAGTCTCCCGTGACACATCATTATACACAATCAATAGGCATGACCTGGGGATGGCAGCTTCGAGGTACTTTTTGGATTCTTCTGATTTATCACCAGCACAGGGGAGTTTCATTTTGGATTCTATTCACTTTCTATTAACCCACAATTATTTTTTGTTTGATGGTGTTTACTATCTCTAGACACGTGGAACTGCCATGGGAACCAGCTTTGCCCCATCCTAAGCAAATTTATTCATGGGATGGTGGGAGTAGTTCCACGTATTTGGAGATAGGAACACATTTAGGGATCACATTGTTTTTTATCGTCGTTTCATCGACGACCTGACTTTCATTTGGGAGGGTGACACTAACACTATGTTATTATTTTAGATTCACTTAATAATAATGATTATGGTTTAAAATTCACATTTTCTTTTGATCACCATCACCTTAAATATTTGGATTTATTATTCTATGTTGATCACTCCTTGAATATTCACACAGACATTTTTCGAAAAGAAAATTCACGAAATACTTATTTGAGAGACGATAGCTGCCACCCCAGGGCACTTGTAAAAGGAATACCAAAGGGGCAGTTCATGAGGATAAAAAGAAACTGCTCCAAAAATGTTGACGTCCATAGACAATCAGATGACTTATACAATATATTTCTAGCCAGGGGCTATGACCCCCTTGATCTAAATAAAGCACGGGGAGAAGTTGAGGTTATGGAAAGGAGTCAATTGTTAAAAAGAAAATCAAAAAAGACATCCCAACAAGATAACCCATAATTTATCACTCAATTTAGCCGACAGGCACAAGAAGTGAGACTAATCCTGGAGAAACACTGGAGTATTTTACGACTTGACCCAATTTTGGGATAAGATTTACCCCAGAAACCAAAACTTTTCTTTAGAAAGGCTAAAACCATATCTAATTCGCTTTCCCCTAGCCTGTTCTCACATCACTCAGACAAACAAAGTTCTTTCACTAAAGGCTCATATAGATGCGGTTCTTGCAAGATTTGTGCTCTTTTATCTCCAACCAAAACTTTTCTGAGCACATATACTAAGGCTGTATTTAATATACGTAGCTTTATTAATTGTAAAACAACGTTCGTTATCTACCTTCTCACCTGTGGCTGTGGGAAACAGTATGTGGGCCGGACCACGAGGAACCTCAAGACACGCATTATGGAGCATGTCAGGCTCATCAAGAAAAGAGACCTCAATCATCCGGTGCCACTACACTGTACCCACTGCCCCAGGGGGGGTGGTAGATTACTTAACGTTTGTGGGATTGAGTCTGTTTCTTGTCATGAAAGAGGTGGGAATCGTATCAAGAGGTTAGACCAAAGGGAGGCCTTTTGGATATTTACGTTAAAAACCCAGGTCCCGTTTGGACTTAATACAGATTGGGACCTGGGCCATTTTCTCTGATTTATTATTATTCATTATTATTATTTTTCCTGTTTTATCTTGACAATTACCAATATTCTTCTAATTGAATATAATACTTTGATTGAGAATTGGTTAGGGTACAATCAATTCCAAATTGAAATTCCATTTTCTCCATAAATTTGTTCTTTTTTCTTCTCTTTGGTTTTTAAGATAAATTAATTTTCTTCATTTGTATCATATTCCCTTCCTATTATTTCAACTTAAACTTCTAGTTGGTCTGATTCATAAGGACAAGTAATAATATCACAAAGAAATGTTTTAGAATCAAATTATATCGTAGCAACTAGAGGTTACTGTGTTTCATTTACCTTATGTATATCCCTGATAAATATATAGCTATTTTTCCCCCCTTTATATACCCTGGGTTCCTGGTCTGCACATCAGTATACTTTGGACCATGTGCATTTGATGTAATGAATTAAAGTTTCTTTTCTTATTCTGCTCATGGTCATTAGGTTGTTGGTGTGCTCTATTCTGAGCTCAGGTGATATTAAGGAGAAAAATTATATCTTTTTTTATACATATTTCCCTTTTTTGCCTTTGTGTGTTATTATTGTGCAAATGTGCTATGTCTTAATGATTTGTTCTTTATCGTTAATACCTCCTTTTGAGGAGTTATTATATATTTTTTCTAAAACATTAGATTAATGTCACTTTTTAACTCTCATTCTTCTTTTTTCTGTATAAAATTTAAATTTATTTTTATTCTTTTCCTTCTTTTTGATAAAGTTCTTGTTGATTATGTTTCTTTGCAGGGGGGTTGGAAGCCGTTTTTCTGACGTCACAGACGTTCTTATTAAGTATGATGTCAATGTTAGCCTTAATAAAGTTGTATTTGTTCTAGTATTCAGTAAACCAATCGGAGGGTTTCACCTTGTATCTCATATCCCTTGTATTGAATGGAGGGGTATTTTTTATTTATGGAGGAGTGTGTTTTCAATAAAGTTATTCGATATGACGAGATCCATTCATCCAATTAGGATCCGTCTAATAGGTGATACCAGCCGATTGGTTAGACTGTCTGTGACGTCACCTGATGGCGCGTTCGGCGCCAGGGTATAAATATCTGCTTTCTATAGCGTTATGTACACCTTGAGAAAGGGCATAGAGCCCGAAACGCGTTGGTGGACTTTTGCTGTCACTTAGGGGGGACATTTAGTCCTATTTTTTAATGCAATAAATATTTTTGCTGCTGCAACCGTGAGCCTCCTCCTGGTCTCTTTGGCAGTGCACTGCCATTTTCCTACCTGTTCGTATACATTCAGAGAATGGACTGTGCTCAAAATGGAGGTTCTCTTGCCCGGGAATGCACCACGTGAGTTGCACAATCCAAAAGGGCGGTTCCCGCTAAGAATGGAAACTGCGTGGGAGGTCTGCAAAAAGTCTGCAAGCATTGTTGCAAAGTTCTGCAAGAATCTGGTGTGAAAGCCAAGACCCCACCCAAGTAATGTGACTGGCTCAGCCAAGAGTCAGAGTCACGCCCCGTCTACATCATCGGTGCCCCTCCTCTAATCTCCACCAGAGGGGGGGGGGGACACGCTGACAGCCATGTCTAAAGAGTTAATAAAATAAGGGAGGTACTGGATGCAGCGGATCGCACCCTCAGTTCTTTAGAGCCTGGCCAGTGAAAGGAGTGAGCTACCCTTTACTGTTGTGCCCGTGTTTTCTGAAAAGATTGACTATGTTAAGTGAGATGGAGTTTAACCACTACAGACTACAAGGAGGACTCCTGGTGGTAAAGGTGGCTGGGAAGAGGTACCTTTGATGCCTCTGTCCCAAATGCGACTTCCCAGGTGGTGAACTGGTCTGGGGAGACCAGTGTGCCCGCTGCGGAGCACAGTTCATGAAGCCCACGCTGCTGCAGCCTAAGGAATTCACAGAGAAAGATGCCGATATCCCGATGACTATCGAGCAGGCTTAGACGGTTCCAGACCCGGTCCCCGCAGAGGAACCAGAGATGGTCAGTGAGCCAGAACCAGCCCACGAGATGTTGGGTATGGTGACTGCCTGGGGTGAGGAGGCACCCCTGTTCCCAGAGGCGCAGGAGCCCGGAAAGGCCTTGCCTATTGCTGCTGTGGACTCAGAAATGATCCGGTGCCTTTCCCCTGTGGATGTGTCCCTGCCCTCTTCCTCCTGTACCAGTAGCCATTGATCTTCGAGAGTGTTTTTGCCACTGTTGATTATGCTGACCGAGACTGAAGACAGACCGAATGGTGCTAGCGACTCTGCACGGAAGCAGAGCCCGTTACCGATGACCGCGACCGTGAGACCTGAGAGGCAGATGAGCCTACCTTTCGTGGATGTGTTCAGAGGCCTATCCAGCGATTCTCTAGTACCAATGGAGGTACCTGCCGGTGACGACGACCACGTGGTGGAAGCGGACAAAGATAAAGGTCCCACCTCTACGCTGCGACAGGATATCGACGCCTTTCCGGTCCGGCATCTGGATATGCTCCAGGATCCCGAATTTGCCCGAAGTGATGCTTAACTGTTAAGGACCGCTGGGACGGATGAGATGACTCTGATTCTGACTCCGATTCCCGCTCCGGTGAGTACCGCTCCCACTCGTTTAAAGAGAACTGTCTTTATCCAGTCTATGTATGAGTGTAAGGCTCAACAGTAATTTGCATAAGTGTCCAAAAAGGGCAACCGACCTCCGGTGTTCCCGGATGTCCCAACCCCAGTGTTTCTGGCCCAGTCACTGGACTATTTGCAGGCCCATAGGCCCACATCAGCCCCTACTCCTCACATGCTTCAAATCACATTAGTGTCATGTCCGGGTAATATAGACGTACGCGACACTGACTCGGACTTGGACAATTTCAAGGCCCTTTTACCTTCGACCAGTACGGTTGGTCTCCAGGTGTCATACCGCCCTTCTTTTACCGGGACTTCTAACCAGGGAACCCCTTCTACCCGAATGTCTCAGGGTGGGTTACCGCCCGGGGAAGCTGATCGGGCCGCACGAGAACGGTACTCTAAAAAGAGGAGCCTGCGGGCCTCTAAGCCTCTTGTTCCCTCTTCGGGTGGGAAGGTCTGGTCCTATGGGAATGAGATGTTATTAGATGACAAATGTATAGAAGATGATGTGTGTGTAGTGTCAACAGTGGGGTCAGTCATTATGCCATGTCTGTTGCGTCTGATGTTTCAGGGTTCTCAAGCACCACATCCAACACAGGGTCTGCTATAGTAGAGCCAGCTGGGTCCTTACCATGGTGGCACCCTAGATTCAGGGGATACTTGCTCTTTATGAACTGCACAAGGTTTTTGTTAGAGACAGGAATCATAGTATATGATTGGTGGGCTAAAGGAGTATTTAGTCCCGAGGAGACCGCCAGAGAAATGAGGAAAAGAGAAGCGGAGATTAGGTTGGGTATTATACAGCCTATGGGTAAGGCCCTAAATAATTATGAGTCTCCGGTTCAAGAACCATTATACTGGGTCCTGCCAGGTCAGGCTGAGGGTCGCCGGCTCACTAAAATCAGCTGAGCTGAACGGCATGTAGTATAAAAGTACCGGAACTCCCATGGGTTCGAGTACCGGTATGTCCACAAGCCGTTAATGCGGGAAATTGATGCTAACCGGAAACAGTGGTTAATAGAGGCTGTAAAGGCTTATGTGCTAGAACACAGCAGGAGCACTTTCCATAACATGCAGGAGAGGATAGCTTACTTGCTGCGTGTCTGGAAGGTAGGCAGATCAATGTATATGGATCGGGTGGAGTACGGTTCAGAACGGAACCCTAAGAGGGTGTACTCCATTACCGTCACTGATGAGTCTGGAGCGCTAATAAGAAAGCCTGACACAGAACATTATTATTGATAAAAGGGTTCTCCATGTTGGGAGGAACCAATGTTCAGTATGGCATTCATATCGTGGATGTGTATTCAAATAAACTGTCGTACTGTCTTCACAAGAGAATGTATATCATGCATAATAATGTGATATCAATTATGTGAAGTTTTATCTTGTTATGTTCAGGGTGGTTCATTCGATGATGCTACCCGAAAATTTAGGACCCACACGTGGTCGTTGGGATTCCACCAGAGGGAATGTGTAGCCATGCCATTTGTGGCTACTAGTTTGCTTCCCTCCTGGCAGTAAGTCCTTGTACAAGCAGGCCTTGCTAGTAGTTGATATGGGGTTTCTCCTTCCGATGAGCTGCACTTGAGTGACAGCGGGTGGTGGTGACATCAGGTCTGGGCATGACCAATCATGAGCCAGACCTTGTGCCCTCTTCCTGGCTTCACTTAAGGGCAGTACCGCCCTAAATTTGTTGGTTGTCCTTCCCCACTGAGGAAGGCAGGTCGCACAGTGGAAAGGCTGAGATTGGGCCTTCTCCAGTCCTCTTCCCTCCAGGGGGGAGTGAGTGTGGACCATACCTCTGCCTCTGCTAGGGAGGTGAGGAAGAGCTAGAATGGCTGAGGGTGCCCTTTGGCCTGTAGTGACGGTCCAGGTACCATCATCCAGTGAATAGCTGAGAGGACTGCATTAGGGAGAAGGAGTGGCTCAGTGAGTAAAGACACTGACTGATACAAAGCCTGTCCCGTTTTCAGCGGATACACACTGTTGACAAACGGTGATCAGACAGTACTTTTGATTTAGTTTTTCGACACACTATAGACTCAGCCCACATAAGATAAGTACAGCCCAGCAGTAAAAGGTATACCTCAGCACCACTGGGTACATACACAGGTAATATTACGGACTTGGCATAGAGCCACCCTTCAGCACACCTTCACCTATACTGGTGTTACCAGAGCACATGACCAAAGGAGGTAACCATCCACCTCTACTTACCTTGAGGTCAGTGTGTGCAACGAAGTCCACCCAGTTACAAATCGTGTGCGTACCACTAGAGACACACGCAGTACAGGCTAACCAGGAGACGCAGTCACTAAGCTGTACACAGTACGTCCTCACCATCCACGCGCTCCATTCATCTGAGCCACCACTATCTGAATAATTATCAAGAGATGCATTTGAACTAAGTCACTAACATTTGCTACACACTCTGAGCAACAATAGTTCAACTTGGAACTAGAACCTTTTTTTGGCTATTAGTATCTACAGACGGTGTCTATTTTAACACTGTATATTTAGTAGAATAGGAATATGTATACTGTTTTTATCACACTTTCACTGAATTGAATAAAGTATTAAGACATTTTGTTATACACACCTTTATTTTCACCCCTGACCACTTTTATTCTATAAAGGTCTGCGGTGCGCCTACAAAGGGACTCTTTCTGTGTACCTCTCTAGATACACCCGCTATTATCTATTGCCAGCTTCCACCAGCAGGAGTCAGGACAGACACACAGACACACAGACACAATCAACCCTTCCTCTCCCCCCCCCGTGAACCGGCGCCGATTAACCCTCATGGCCCCCCATGAAACGCTGCGCCGATTAAACCTCAGCCACCCCCCCCCCCCGTGAAACGCTGCTGCCGATTAACCCTCCCGCCCCCCTCCTGTGAACCGCCGCCGATTAACCCGCCCGTCCCCCTGTGAGTCCTCGCCGCCCCATGAGTCCCGCCGCCCCCGTCGCCACGAGTCCCAGCCGCCGTGAGTTGCCGCCGATTAGCCCGCCCCACCGCGAGTCCCCACTGCGCCTCCCTGCCGCCGATCAACCCTCCTGCCCACCTTCCCCCGTGAGCCACTGGCTCCCTCCTTCACCTCCTAATCCCCTGTCACTCCTGCATCCATTGACCCCCTCTCCTGCACCCACTTATGCCCTCTCCCCCTATACTGCACCCACTGATCCCCTCTACTGCACCCACTGATCCCCTCACCCCCTCTACTGTACCCACTGATCCTCTCTCCCCCTCTCCTGCACCCACTGATCCCATCTCCTGCACCCACTGATCCTCTCTAACGCTACTGCACCCACTGATCCCCTCTACTGCACCCACTGATCCCCTCACCCTCTCTACTGTACCCACTGATCCTCTCTCCCCCTCTCCTGCACCCACTGATCCCATCTCCTGCACCCACTGATCCTCTCTAACTCTACTGCACCCACTGATCCCCTCTCACCCTCTCCTGCACCGACTGATCCCCTCTTCCCCTCTCCTGCACCCACTGATCCTCTCTCCCCCTCTACTGCACTCACTGATCCCTGCCCCCCCTCTCCTGCACCCACTGATCCCCTCTCCCTCTACTGCACCCACTGATCCCCTCTTCCTCACTACTGCACCCACTGATCCCCTCTCCCCCTCTACTGCATCAACTGATTCCCCCTCTCCCTATACTGCATCCACTGATCCCCTCTCCCCTTCCCACTGATCCCCTCTCCCTCTACTGCACCCACTGATCCTCTCTCCCCCTCTCCTGCACCCACTGATCTCCTCTCCCTCACTACTGCACCCACTGATCCCCTCTCCCCCTCTACTGCACCCACTGATCCTCTCCCCCTCTACTGCACCCACTGATCTCCTCTCCCTCAATACTGCACCCACTGATCCCCTCTCCTCCTCTACTGCACCCACTGATCCTCTCTCCCCCTCTACTGCACCCACTGATCTCCTCTCCCTCACTACTGCACCCACTGATCCCCTCTCCCCCTCTACTGCATCCACTGATTCCCCCTCCCCCTATACTGCATCCACTGATTCCCTCTCCCCCTCTCCTGCACCCACTGATCCCCTCTCCCTGTACTGCATCCACTGATCCTCTCTCCCCCTCTCATGCACCCACTGATCCTCCCTCCCTCTACTGCATCCCCTGATTCCCCCTCCCCCTATACTGCATCCACTGATTCCCCCTCTACTGCACCCACTGATCCCCTCTCCCCCTCTCCTGCATCCACTTATCCCCTCTCCTGCACCCACTGATCCCCTCTCCTGCACCCACTGATCCCCTCTCCTGCATCCACTTATCCCCTCTCCTGTACCCTCTGATCCCCTCTACTGCACCCACTGATCCCCGCTCCCGCTCTCCTGCACTCAAATATTTCCCCTCTCCCTGTCCCTCTCCCTCTCACATGCACGCACACACACACACAAACACACAAGGAATTCATCTACTATAAATATAGTGTTTTGTTTATTACCCTATTTCCTCGATTCTAAGACGCACCTTTTTTCCGATTTTCACATGTCTGAAATCAGGGTGCGTCTTAGACTAGATGTATTAAAAAAAAGGGGGTGGGAAAGTGTCTACAGTACTAACCTCCTCTTTTCACTTACCATGTTTCAGAAGTGGTACCATGTCAGCAGAGGACGAAGCGGGTGGCGACAGGAGAGGTCTCACGTTTGCAGATGGTTGAAGATGGACAGCGGGCAGGAGTGCGGCAGCAGCAGGACAGGTCCCAAGTCTGCAGGTGAATGAAGCTAAGAAGACAGCGGGAGGGCGTGCGGTGGCGGCTGCGGCAGGAGACCATAACAGCAAGAGAGCTGAGCAGGAGCAGAGCGGCATAAGTGAACAGCTTGGGAGGTGCACACTGTAACACCGGAAGTTGGCTGGTGTCTTTCTTCTGGTTACAGTGTGCTCCACCCCAGCCATTACCATATGCTGCTCTGCTCCTGCTTAGCTCTCCTGCTATTATGATTTCCTGCCGCCGCCACCGCACGCCCACCCTCTGTCTTCTTAGCTTCATTCACCTGCAGACTTGGGACCTGTCCTGCCACCGCACTCCCGCCCACTGTCCATCTTCAACCATCTGCAGACGTGAGACCTCTCCTGCCGCCGCCGCACGCTTCATCCTCCGCTGGACCTCTCCTGAAACATGGTAAGTGAAAAAGTAATTTTCCTTGATTGTAAGGGCCAAATCGAGGGTGCGTCTTACAATCGAGGAAATACGGTAATTAAAAACATCACCATTACAAATATAATTTCTGTGACAAAACAGTGATAAAAGACAAAGAAGTTTATCTTAAAATGCGCGTGATCAGCACACTCACAATTTTTTTTAATGTGTAAATCCCGGTGACTTTATAACACTTTTCTATGTCACTGGGGCCAGGCCGGAATACAGCTTTGACATGGTCCTGGCCACATTATTTAGCTGGACCGCTGGTTGTTTGAGGGGGGAGCACGGTGCTGGATAGTTGAGCGGGGGGGGGGGCTGGAGGATTGGCTGGGTGATGGGGAAGGAAGGCCCGGTGGGGTAGAAGAGGATGGGCCAGCTGGGCGGTAGAGGGGGTGCACCCAGCTGGGTGGCAGACGAGGTGTATTCAGCCGGGCGATGGAGGTGGAAGGTCCAGCTGGGTGGCAGACGAAGAGGGTTCAGCCGGGCGATGGAGGTGGAAGGTTCAGCCACGTGGCAGACGAGGAGTATTCAGCCGGGCGATGGAGTTGGAGGGTTCAGCCACATGGCAGACGAGGAGTATTCAGCCGGGCGATGGAGTTGGAAGGTTCAGCCACGTGGCAGATGAGGAAGGTCCAGGCGGCTGGCAGAGGAGGAAGGTCCAGCTGGGCGGCAGAGGAGGTGGTGGTGGAGTAGGGCTCAGCTGAGTGAACAATCACAGAAGTTTGCCTGACTTTGTCATGCTCAACTTTCGGTATCATCTGGACGGGCCCCCTGCTGCCGGGGGATCGCGTGAGGCCTCTGCCGCTCAACTTACCTTGATTCTGCCGGCTTCAAGACTTGTCTCCATGGCTACGCGGCATCAAATGACGCAGCGTCATTTAATGCCGCACCAAGGTAAGGGGGGGTCCGAGCACCAGGGGAGGCAAGGCAGGGGTGCAGCAACAAACGTTTGCTTGCCTGACGTAGTAGACCCCCGGTCGCCGGTAAAATTGGCTTTGAATATTTTGTCGTTTCTTGCAAAAAGTTACAAATACGGACGCCAAAGTCGGCAATAGAAAACACAATTTCCGGCCACACGGTTCTTCTGGACAAATCTCACTGCCCAGGAGAGTTAAGGGTTAATTCTCAACGGCAACTGGAGCCACTAAGGTGAGTAAAAATAGCCACCAAAAAAGGAGCAGCACGGGTAGTGTTAATAAATACACAGGTATTTTGAGTACTCTTGATAAATATACAGGTATTATTCACAATATACAGTATGTTGATAAATACACCGCTCCCCTGCTACAGTAAGTGCTGCAGGGCCCTGGCAGTGCAGGTGTTAATGTCTTTGAACCTTTAGTTGAAACCCACCTAGGTAATAAGGCTTTGCCAGACCCTTTGAGCACTAAAAGCAGCTACCCCATGGCTGCCATAGATGTCCACAATAACCCCTTCCCCAATACATTGTGGGCTCTTCGGCTGGGAAAGGGTTAATGGACGGGTTTGCATCCAGTATTCATAATAGGGTGAGAGTGGCAAGCTGGGCACAGGATGTCAGGCTGGGGTGAGAGGGTCAAGCAGGGCTTAGTGGTCACAGGCTGGGCATGCCGGGCTGAGAGTGACAGACAGGGCAGAAGGTGGGTGCTGAGCTCAGGGTGAAAGGGAGAGGGAGTCGGGAAGTGTTCAACTTCCTATGCATAGCAGAGGGTATCACTGGGTATCTGTGCACAGAGCATGCGGCTGGGACCTGAGTATCTGGGCACAGAGCATGGGGCTGGGCACTGGGATACTGGCACAGAGCATGAGGCTGGGACCTGAGTATCTGACACAGAGCAGGAGGCTGGGACCTGGGGATCTGGGCACAGAGCATGAGGCTGGGACCTGAGTATCTGACACAGAGCAGGAGGCTGGGACCTGGGTATCTGGGCACAGAGCATGAGGCTGGGACCTGAGTATCTGACACAGAGCAGGAGGCTGGGACCTGGGTATCTGGGCACAGAGCATGAGGCTGGGACCTGAGTATCTGACACAGCATGGGGCTGGGCACTGGAAATCTGGGCAGAGAGCAGGAGGCTGGGACCGGGTATCTGGGCACAGAGCATGAGGCTGGGCACTGGGTATCTGGCACAGAGCATGAGGCTGGGCACTGGGTATCTGGCACAGAGCATGAGGCTGGGCACTGGGATACTGGCACAGAGCATAAGGCTGGTACCTGGGTATCTGGCACAGAGCATGAGGCTGGGCACTGGGTATTTGGCACAAAGCAGGAGGCTGGGCACTGGGTATCTGGGCACAGAGCATAAGGCTGGTACCTGGGTATCTGGCACAGAGCATGAGGCTGGGCACTGGGTATGTGGCACAGAGCATAAGGCTGGTACCTGGGTATCTGGCACAGAGCATGAGGCTGGGCACTGGGATACTGGCACAGAGCATAAGGCTGGTACCTGGGTATCTGGCACAGAGCATGAGGCTGGGCTCTGGGATACTGGCACAGAGCATGAGGCTGGGCACTGGGATACTGGCACAGAGCATGAGGCTGGGCACTGGGATACTGGCACAGAGCATGAGGCTGGGCACTGGGATACTGGCACAGAGCATGAGGCTGGGACCTGAGTATCTGACACAGAGCAGGAGGCTGGGACCTGGGTATCTGGGCACAGAGCATGAGGCTGGGACCTGAGTATCTGACACAGAGCAGGAGGCTGGGACCTGGGTATCTGGGCACAGAGCATGAGGCTGGGACCTGAGTATCTGACACAGAGCAGGAGGCTGGGACCTGGGTATCTGGGCACAGAGCATGAGGCTGGGACCTGAGTATCTGACACAGAGCAGGAGGCTGGGACCTGGGTATCTGGGCACAGAGCATGAGGCTGGGACCTGAGTATCTGACACAGCATGGGGCTGGGCACTGGAAATCTGGGCAGAGAGCAGGAGGCTGGGACCGGGTATCTGGGCACAGAGCATGAGGCTGGGCACTGGGTATCTGGGCACAGAGCATGAGGCTGGGCACTGGGTATCTGGCACAGAGCATGAGGCTGGGCACTGGGTATCTGGCACAGAGCATGAGGCTGGGCACTGGGTATCTGGGCACAGAGCAGGAGGCTGGGACCTGGGTATCTGGGCACAGAGCATGAGGCTGGGCACTGGGTATCTGGGCACAGAGCATGAGGCTGGGCACTGGGTATCTGGCACAGAGCATGAGGCTGGGCACTGGGATACTGGCACAGAGCACACGGCTGGGCACTGGGATACTGGCACAGAGCATGAGGCTGGGCACTGGGATACTGGCACAGAGCACACAGCTGGGCACTGGGTATTTGGCACAAAGCAGGAGGCTGGGCACTGGGTATCTGGGCACAGAGCAGGAGGCTGGTACCTGGGTATCTGGCACAGAGCATGAGGCTGGGCACTGGGATACTGGCACAGAGCATAAGGCTGGTACCTGGGTATCTGGCACAGAGCATGAGGCTGGGCTCTGGGATACTGGCACAGAGCATGAGGCTGGGCACTGGGTATTTGGCACAAAGCAGGAGGCTGGGCTCTGGGATACTGGCACAGAGCATGAGGCTGGGACCTGGGTATCTGGGCACAGAGTATAAGGCTGGTACCTGGGTATCTGGACACAGAGCATGAGTCTGGGCACCGGGTATCTGGGCACAGAGCATGAGGCTGGGACCTGGGTATCTGGGCACAGAGCAGGAGACTGGGACCTGGTATCTGGGCACAGAGCATGAGGCTGGGCACTGGGAATATGGCACAGAGTATGAGGCTGGGCACTGGGTATCTGGCACAGATCATGGGCTGGGCACTGGGATACTGGCACAGAGCATGGGCTGGGCACTGGGATACTGGCACAGAGCATGGGGCTGGGCACTGGGTATCTGGCACAGAGCATAAGGCTGGGCACTGGGAATATGGCACAGAGTATGAGGCTGGGCACTGGGTATCTGGCACAGAGCATGAGGCTGGGCACTGGGATCCTGGCACAGATCATGGGCTGGGCACTGGGATACTGGCACAGAGCATGGGCTGGGCACTGGGATACTGGCACAGAGCATGGGCTGGGCACTGGGATACTGGCACAGAGCATGGGCTGGGCACTGGAATACTGGCACAGAGCACGGGGCTGGGCACTGGGATACTGGCACAGAGCATGAGGCTGGGCACTGGGATACTGGCACAGAGCACGGGGCTGGGCACTGGGCTACTGGCACAGAGCATGAGGCTGGGCACTGGGATACTGGCACAGAGCATGAGGCTGGGCACTGGGATACTGGCACAGAGCACGGGGCTGGGCACTGGGATACTGGCACAGAGGATGAGGCTGGGCACTGGGATACTGGCACAGAGCATGGGCTGGGCACTGGAATACTGGCACAGAGCATGAGGCTGGGCACTGGGATACTGGCACAGAGCATGAGGCTGGGCACTGGGATACTGGCACAGAGCATGAGGCTGGGCACTGGGATACTGGCACAGAGCACGGGGCTGGGCACTGGGATACTGGCACAGAGCATGAGGCTGGGCACTGGGATACTGGCACAGAGCATGAGGCTGGGCACTGGGATACTGGCACAGAGCATGAGGCTGGGCACTGGGATACTGGCACAGAGCATGAGGCTGGGCACTGGGATACTGGCACAGAGCATGAGGCTGGGCACTGGGATACTGGCACAGATCATGGGCTGGGCACTGGGATAATGGCACAGAGCATGAGGCTGGGCACTGGGATACTGGCACAGAGCATGAGGCTGGGCACTGGGATACTGGCACAGAGCATGAGGCTGGGCACTGGGATACTGGCACAGAGCATGAGGCTGGGCACTGGGATACTGGCACAGAGCATGAGGCTGGGCACTGGGATACTGGCACAGAGCATGAGGCTGGGCACTGGGATACTGGCACAGAGCATGAGGCTGGGCACTGGGATACTGGCACAGAGCATGAGGCTGGGCACTGGGATACTGGCACAGATCATGGGCTGGGCACTGGGATACTGGCACAGAGCATGAGGCTGGGCACTGGGATACTGGCACAGAGCATGAGGCTGGGCACTGGGATACTGGCACAGAGCATGAGGCTGGGCACTGGGCTACTGGCACAGAGCATGAGGCTGGGCACTGGGATACTGGCACAGATCATGGGCTGGGCACTGGGATACTGGCACAGAGCATGAGGCTGGGCACTGGGATACTGGCACAGAGCATGAGGCTGGGCACTGGGATACTGGCACAGAGCATGAGGCTGGGCACTGGGATACTGGCACAGAGCATGAGGCTGGGCACTGGGATACTGGCACAGAGCATGAGGCTGGGCACTGGGTATCTGGCACAGAGCATGAGGCTGGGACCTGGGTATCTGGGCACAGAGCAGGAGGCTGGGACCTGGGTATCTGGGCACAGAGCATGAGGCTGGGCACTGGGTATCTGGCACAGAGCATGAGGCTGTGCACTGGGTATCTGGCACAGAGCAGGAGGCTGGGCACTGGGATACTGGCACAGAGCAGGAGGCTGGGCACTGGGTAACTAGCACAGAGCATGAGGCTGGGACCTGGGTAACTAGCACAGAGCATGAGGCTGGGCACTTGGTATCTGGGCACAGAGTATAAGGCTGGTACCTGGGTATCTGGCACAGAGCATGAGTCTGGGCACCGGGTATCTGGGCACAGAGCATGAGGCTGGGACCTGGTATCTGGGCACAGAGCATGAGGCTGGGCACTGGGTATCTGGCACAGAGCATGAGGCTGGGACCTGGGTATCTGGGCACAGAGCAGGAGACTGGGACCTGGTATCTGGGCACAGAGCATGAGACTGGGCACTGGTATCTGGGCACAGAGCATGAGGCTGGGACCTGGTATCTGGGCACAGAGCATGAGGCTGGGCACTGGGTATCTGGCACAGAGCATGGGGCTGGGACCTGGGTATCTGGTACAGAGCATGAGGCTGGGCACTGGAATACTGGCACAGATCATGAGGCTGGGCACTGGGATACTGGCACAGAGCATGGGGCTGGGCACAGGGATACTGGCACAGAGCATGCGGCTGGGCACTGGAATACTGGCACAGAGCATGAGGCTGGACACTGGGATACTGGCACAGAGCATGAGGCTGGGCACTGGGATACTGGCACAGAGCATGAGGCTGGGCACTGGGAATATGGCACAGAGCATGAGGCTGGGCACTGGGTATCTGGCACAGAGCATGAGGCTGGGCACTGGGATACTGGCACAGATCATGGGCTGGGCACTGGGATACTGGCACAGAGCACGGGGCTGGGCACTGGGATACTGGCACAGAGCATGGGCTGGGCACTGGAATACTGGCACAGAGCATGGGCTGGGCACTGGGATACTGGCACAGAGCATGAGGCTGGGCACTGGGATACTGGCACAGAGCATGAGGCTGGGCACTGGGATACTGGCACAGAGCACGGCGCTGGGCACTGGGCTACTGGCACAGAGCATGAGGCTGGGCACTGGGATACTGGCACAGAGCATGAGGCTGGGCACTGGGATACTGGCACAGAGCATGAGGCTGGGCACTGGGATACTGGCACAGAGCACGGGGCTGGGCACTGGGATACTGGCACAGAGCATGAGGCTGGGCACTGGGATACTGGCACAGAGCATGAGGCTGGGCACTGGGATACTGGCACCGAGCATGAGGCTGGGCACTGGGATACTGGCACAGAGCATGAGGCTGGGCACTGGGATACTGGCACAGAGCATGAGGCTGGACACTGGGATACTGGCACAGAGCATGAGGCTGGGCACTGGGATACTGGCACATAGCATGAGGCTGGGCACTGGGATACTGGCACAGAGCATGAGGCTGGGCACTGGGATACTGGCACAGATCATGGGCTGGGCACTGGGATACTGGCACAGAGCATGAGGCTGGGCACTGGGATACTGGCACAGAGCATGAGGCTGGGCACTGGGATACTGGCACAGAGCATGAGGCTGGGCACTGGGTATCTGGCACAGAGCATGAGGCTGGGCACTGGGTATCTGGGCACAGAGCATGAGGCTGGGCACTGGGATACTGGCACAGAGCACACGGCTGGGCACTGGGTATTTGGCACAAAGCAGGAGGCTGGGCACTGGGTATCTGGGCACAGAGCATAAGGCTGGTACCTGGGTATCTGGCACAGAGCATAAGGCTGGTACCTGGGTATCTGGCACAGCATGGGGCTGGGCACTGGGTATCTTGGCACAGAGCACGCGGCTGTGCACTGGGTATCTGGCACAGAGCAGGAGGCTGGGCACTGGGTATTGGGCACAGAGTATAAGGCTGGTACCTGGGTATCTGGCACAGAGCATGAGGCTGGGACCTGGGTATCTGGACACAGAGCATGAGTCTGGGCACCGGGTATCTGGGCACAGAGCATGAGGCTGGGACCTGGGTATCTGGACACAGAGCATGAGGCTGGGACCTGGTATCTGGGCACAGAGCATGAGGCTGGGCACTGGATATCTGGCACAGAGCATGAGGTTGGGCACTGGGTATCTGGCACAGAGCATGGGGCTGGGACCTGGGTATCTGGTACAGAGCATGAGGCTGGGCACTGGAATACTGGCACAGAGCATGAGGCTGGGCACTGGGATACTGGCACAGAGCATGGGCTGGGCACTGGAATACTGGCACAGAGCATGAGGCTGGGCACTGGGATACTGGCACAGATCATGGGCTGGGCACTGGGATACTGGCACAGAGCATGGGCTGGGCACTGGGATACTGGCACAGAGCATGGGCTGGGCACTGGGATACTGGCACTGGGATACTGGCACAGAGCACGGGGCTGGGCACTGGGATACTGGCGCAGAGCATGAGGCTGGGCACTGGGATACTGGCACAGAGCATGAGGCTGGGCACTGGGATACTGACACAGAGGATGAGGCTGGGCACTGGGATACTGGCACAGAGCATGAGGCTGGGCACTGGGATACTGGCACAGAGCATGGGCTGGGCACTGGGATACTGGCACAGAGCATGAGGCTGGGCACTGGGATACTGGCACAGAGCACGGGGCTGGGCACTGGGATACTGGCACAGAGCATGAGGCTGGGCACTGGGATACTGGCACAGAGCATGAGGCTGGGCACTGGGATACTGGCACAGAGCATGAGGCTGGGCACTGGGATACTGGCACAGAGCATGAGGCTGGGCACTGGGATACTGGCACAGAGCATGAGGCTGGGCACTGGGATACTGGCACAGATCATGGGCTGGGCACTGGGATAATGGCACAGAGCATGAGGCTGGGCACTGGGATACTGGCACAGAGCATGAGGCTGGGCACTGGGATACTGGCACAGAGCATGAGGCTGGGCACTGGGATACTGGCACAGAGCATGAGGCTGGGCACTGGGATACTGGCACAGAGCATGAGGCTGGGCACTGGGATACTGGCACAGAGCATGAGGCTGGGCACTGGGATACTGGCACAGAGCATGAGGCTGGGCACTGGGATACTGGCACAGAGCATGAGGCTGGGCACTGGGCTACTGGCACAGAGCATGAGGCTGGGCACTGGGATACTGGCACAGATCATGGGCTGGGCACTGGGATACTGGCACAGAGCATGAGGCTGGGCACTGGGATACTGGCACAGAGCATGAGGCTGGGCACTGGGATACTGGCACAGAGCATGAGGCTGGGCACTGGGATACTGGCACAGAGCATGAGGCTGGGCACTGGGATACTGGCACAGAGCATGAGGCTGGGCACTGGGTATCTGGCACAGAGCATGAGGCTGGGCACTGGGTAACTAGCACAGAGCATGAGGCTGGGCACTGGGTATCTGGCACAGAGCATGAGGCTGGGACCTGGGTATCTGGGCACAGAGCAGGAGGCTGGGACCTGGGTATCTGGGCACAGAGCATGAGGCTGGGCACTGGGTATCTGGGCACAGAGCATGAGGCTGGGCACTGGGTATCTGGGCACAGAGCATGAGGCTGGGCACTGGGTATCTGGGCACAGAGCATGAGGCTGGGCACTGGGTATCTGGCACAGAGCATGAGGCTGGGCACTGGGATACTGGCACAGAGCACACGGCTGGGCACTGGGTATTTGGCACAAAGCAGGAGGCTGGGCACTGGGTAACTAGCACAGAGCATGAGGCTGGGCACTGGGTAACTAGCACAGAGCATGAGGCTGGGCACTTGGTATCTGGGCACAGAGTATAAGGCTGGTACCTGGGTATCTGGCACAGAGCATGAGGCTGGGACCTGGGTATCTGGACACAGAGCATGAGTCTGGGCACCGGGTATCTGGGCACAGAGCATGAGGCTGGGACCTGGGTATCTGGGCAAAGAGCAGGAGGCTGGGACCTGGGATACTGGCACAGAGCATGAGACTGGGCACTGGGTATCTGGCACAGAGCATGGGGCTGGGACCTGGGTATCTGGTACAGAGCATGAGGCTGGGCACTGGAATACTGGCACAGATCATGAGGCTGGGCACTGGAATACTGGCACAGATCATGAGGCTGGGCACTGGGATACTGGCACAGAGCATGGGGCTGGGCACAGGGATACTGGCACAGAGCATGCGGCTGGGCACTGGAATACTGGCACAGAGCATGAGGCTGGACACTGGGATACTGGCACAGAGCATGAGGCTGGGCACTGGGATACTGGCACAGAGCATGAGGCTGGACACTGGGATACTGGCACAGAGCATGCGGCTGGGCACTGGAATACTGGCACAGAGCATGAGGCTGGGCACTGGGATACTGGCACAGAGCATGAGGCTGGGCACTGGGAATATGGCACAGAGCATGAGGCTGGGCACTGGGTATCTGGCACAGAGCATGAGGCTGGGCACTGGGATACTGGCACAGATCATGGGCTGGGCACTGGGATACTGGCACAGAGCACGGGGCTGGGCACTGGGATACTGGCACAGAGCATGGGCTGGGCACTGGGATACTGGCACAGAGCATGGGCTGGGCACTGGAATACTGGCACAGAGCACGGGGCTGGGCACTGGGATACTGGCACAGAGCATGAGGCTGGGCACTGGGATACTGGCACAGAGCACGGCGCTGGGCACTGGGATACTGGCACAGAGCATGAGGCTGGGCACTGGGATACTGGCACAGAGCATGAGGCTGGGCACTGGGATACTGGCACAGAGCATGAGGCTGGGCACTGGGATACTGGCACAGAGCACGGGGCTGGGCACTGGGATACTGGCACAGAGCATGAGGCTGGGCACTGGGATACTGGCACAGAGCATGAGGCTGGGCACTGGGATACTGGCACAGAGCATGAGGCTGGGCACTGGGATACTGGCACAGAGCATGAGGCTGGGCACTGGGATACTGGCACAGAGCATGAGGCTGGGCACTGGGATACTGGCACAGAGCATGAGGCTGGGCACTGGGATACTGGCACAGAGCATGAGGCTGGGCACTGGGATACTGGCACAGAGCATGAGGCTGGGCACTGGGATACTGGCACATAGCATGAGGCTGGGCACTGGGATACTGGCACAGAGCATGAGGCTGGGCACTGGGATACTGGCACAGATCATGGGCTGGGCACTGGGATACTGGCACAGAGCATGAGGCTGGGCACTGGGATACTGGCACAGAGCATGAGGCTGGGCACTGGGATACTGGCACAGAGCATGAGGCTGGGCACTGGGATACTGGCACAGAGCATGAGGCTGGGCACTGGGATACTGGCACAGAGCATGAGGCTGGGCACTGGGATACTGGCACAGATCATGGGCTGGGCACTGGGATACTGGCACAGAGCATGAGGCTGGGCACTGGGATACTGGCACAGAGCATGAGGCTGGGCACTGGGATACTGGCACAGAGCATGAGGCTGGGCACTGGGCTACTGGCACAGAGCATGAGGCTGGGCACTGGGATACTGGCACAGATCATGGGCTGGGCACTGGGATACTGGCACAGAGCATGAGGCTGGGCACTGGGATACTGGCACAGAGCATGAGGCTGGGCACTGGGATACTGGCACAGAGCATGAGGCTGGGCACTGGGATACTGGCACAGAGCATGAGGCTGGGCACTGGGATACTGGCACAGAGCATGAGGCTGGGCACTGGGTATCTGGCACAGAGCATGAGGCTGGGACCTGGGTATCTGGGCACAGAGCAGGAGGCTGGGAC
Organism: Ascaphus truei; assembly: GCF_040206685.1. Taxonomy (NCBI): domain Eukaryota; kingdom Metazoa; phylum Chordata; class Amphibia; order Anura; family Ascaphidae; genus Ascaphus; species Ascaphus truei. The sequence goes on along the minus strand of NC_134501.1, from coordinate 36,108,320 downwards.
CTGGGTATCTGGGCACAGAGCATGAGGCTGGGCACTGGGTATCTGGCACAGAGCATGAGGCTGTGCACTGGGTATCTGGCACAGAGCAGGAGGCTGGGCACTGGGATACTGGCACAGAGCAGGAGGCTGGGCACTGGGTAACTAGCACAGAGCATGAGGCTGGGACCTGGGTAACTAGCACAGAGCATGAGGCTGGGCACTTGGTATCTGGGCACAGAGTATAAGGCTGGTACCTGGGTATCTGGCACAGAGCATGAGTCTGGGCACCGGGTATCTGGGCACAGAGCATGAGGCTGGGACCTGGTATCTGGGCACAGAGCATGAGGCTGGGCACTGGGTATCTGGCACAGAGCATGAGGCTGGGACCTGGGTATCTGGGCACAGAGCAGGAGACTGGGACCTGGTATCTGGGCACAGAGCATGAGACTGGGCACTGGTATCTGGGCACAGAGCATGAGGCTGGGACCTGGTATCTGGGCACAGAGCATGAGGCTGGGCACTGGGTATCTGGCACAGAGCATGGGGCTGGGACCTGGGTATCTGGTACAGAGCATGAGGCTGGGCACTGGAATACTGGCACAGATCATGAGGCTGGGCACTGGGATACTGGCACAGAGCATGGGGCTGGGCACAGGGATACTGGCACAGAGCATGCGGCTGGGCACTGGAATACTGGCACAGAGCATGAGGCTGGACACTGGGATACTGGCACAGAGCATGAGGCTGGGCACTGGGATACTGGCACAGAGCATGAGGCTGGGCACTGGGAATATGGCACAGAGCATGAGGCTGGGCACTGGGTATCTGGCACAGAGCATGAGGCTGGGCACTGGGATACTGGCACAGATCATGGGCTGGGCACTGGGATACTGGCACAGAGCACGGGGCTGGGCACTGGGATACTGGCACAGAGCATGGGCTGGGCACTGGAATACTGGCACAGAGCATGGGCTGGGCACTGGGATACTGGCACAGAGCATGAGGCTGGGCACTGGGATACTGGCACAGAGCATGAGGCTGGGCACTGGGATACTGGCACAGAGCACGGCGCTGGGCACTGGGCTACTGGCACAGAGCATGAGGCTGGGCACTGGGATACTGGCACAGAGCATGAGGCTGGGCACTGGGATACTGGCACAGAGCATGAGGCTGGGCACTGGGATACTGGCACAGAGCACGGGGCTGGGCACTGGGATACTGGCACAGAGCATGAGGCTGGGCACTGGGATACTGGCACAGAGCATGAGGCTGGGCACTGGGATACTGGCACCGAGCATGAGGCTGGGCACTGGGATACTGGCACAGAGCATGAGGCTGGGCACTGGGATACTGGCACAGAGCATGAGGCTGGACACTGGGATACTGGCACAGAGCATGAGGCTGGGCACTGGGATACTGGCACAGAGCATGAGGCTGGGCACTGGGATACTGGCACAGAGCATGAGGCTGGGCACTGGGATACTGGCACAGATCATGGGCTGGGCACTGGGATACTGGCACAGAGCATGAGGCTGGGCACTGGGATACTGGCACAGAGCATGAGGCTGGGCACTGGGATACTGGCACAGAGCATGAGGCTGGGCACTGGGTATCTGGCACAGAGCATGAGGCTGGGCACTGGGTATCTGGGCACAGAGCATGAGGCTGGGCACTGGGATACTGGCACAGAGCACACGGCTGGGCACTGGGTATTTGGCACAAAGCAGGAGGCTGGGCACTGGGTATCTGGGCACAGAGCATAAGGCTGGTACCTGGGTATCTGGCACAGAGCATAAGGCTGGTACCTGGGTATCTGGCACAGAGCATGGGGCTGGGCACTGGGTATCTGGCACAGAGCAGGAGGCTGGGCACTGGGTATTGGGCACAGAGTATAAGGCTGGTACCTGGGTATCTGGCACAGAGCATGAGGCTGGGACCTGGGTATCTGGACACAGAGCATGAGTCTGGGCACCGGGTATCTGGGCACAGAGCATGAGGCTGGGACCTGGGTATCTGGACACAGAGCAGGAGACTGGGACCTGGTATCTGGGCACAGAGCATGAGACTGGGCACTGGTATCTGGGCACAGAGCATGAGGCTGGGACCTGGTATCTGGGCACAGAGCATGAGGCTGGGCACTGGGTATCTGGCACAGAGCATGGGGCTGGGACCTGGGTATCTGGTACAGAGCATGAGGCTGGGCACTGGAATACTGGCACAGATCATGAGGCTGGGCACTGGGATACTGGCACAGAGCATGGGGCTGGGCACAGGGATACTGGCACAGAGCATGCGGCTGGGCACTGGAATACTGGCACAGAGCATGAGGCTGGACACTGGGATACTGGCACAGAGCATGAGGCTGGGCACTGGGATACTGGCACAGAGCATGAGGCTGGGCACTGGGAATATGGCACAGAGCATGAGGCTGGGCACTGGGTATCTGGCACAGAGCATGAGGCTGGGCACTGGGATACTGGCACAGATCATGGGCTTGGCACTGGGATACTGGCACAGAGCACGGGGCTGGGCACTGGGATACTGGCACAGAGCATGGGCTGGGCACTGGAATACTGGCACAGAGCATGGGCTGGGCACTGGGATACTGGCACAGAGCATGAGGCTGGGCACTGGGATACTGGCACAGAGCATGAGGCTGGGCACTGGGATACTGGCACAGAGCACGGCGCTGGGCACTGGGCTACTGGCACAGAGCATGAGGCTGGGCACTGGGATACTGGCACAGAGCATGAGGCTGGGCACTGGGATACTGGCACAGAGCATGAGGCTGGGCACTGGGATACTGGCACAGAGCACGGGGCTGGGCACTGGGATACTGGCACAGAGCATGAGGCTGGGCACTGGGATACTGGCACAGAGCATGAGGCTGGGCACTGGGATACTGGCACCGAGCATGAGGCTGGGCACTGGGATACTGGCACAGAGCATGAGGCTGGGCACTGGGATACTGGCACAGAGCATGAGGCTGGACACTGGGATACTGGCACAGAGCATGAGGCTGGGCACTGGGATACTGGCACATAGCATGAGGCTGGGCACTGGGATACTGGCACAGAGCATGAGGCTGGGCACTGGGATACTGGCACAGATCATGGGCTGGGCACTGGGATACTGGCACAGAGCATGAGGCTGGGCACTGGGATACTGGCACAGAGCATGAGGCTGGGCACTGGGATACTGGCACAGAGCATGAGGCTGGGCACTGGGTATCTGGCACAGAGCATGAGGCTGGGCACTGGGTATCTGGGCACAGAGCATGAGGCTGGGCACTGGGATACTGGCACAGAGCACACGGCTGGGCACTGGGTATTTGGCACAAAGCAGGAGGCTGGGCACTGGGTATCTGGGCACAGAGCATAAGGCTGGTACCTGGGTATCTGGCACAGAGCATAAGGCTGGTACCTGGGTATCTGGCACAGCATGGGGCTGGGCACTGGGTATCTTGGCACAGAGCACGCGGCTGTGCACTGGGTATCTGGCACAGAGCAGGAGGCTGGGCACTGGGTATTGGGCACAGAGTATAAGGCTGGTACCTGGGTATCTGGCACAGAGCATGAGGCTGGGACCTGGGTATCTGGACACAGAGCATGAGTCTGGGCACCGGGTATCTGGGCACAGAGCATGAGGCTGGGACCTGGGTATCTGGACACAGAGCATGAGGCTGGGACCTGGTATCTGGGCACAGAGCATGAGGCTGGGCACTGGATATCTGGCACAGAGCATGAGGTTGGGCACTGGGTATCTGGCACAGAGCATGGGGCTGGGACCTGGGTATCTGGTACAGAGCATGAGGCTGGGCACTGGAATACTGGCACAGAGCATGAGGCTGGGCACTGGGATACTGGCACAGAGCATGGGCTGGGCACTGGAATACTGGCACAGAGCATGAGGCTGGGCACTGGGATACTGGCACAGATCATGGGCTGGGCACTGGGATACTGGCACAGAGCATGGGCTGGGCACTGGGATACTGGCACAGAGCATGGGCTGGGCACTGGGATACTGGCACTGGGATACTGGCACAGAGCACGGGGCTGGGCACTGGGATACTGGCGCAGAGCATGAGGCTGGGCACTGGGATACTGGCACAGAGCATGAGGCTGGGCACTGGGATACTGACACAGAGGATGAGGCTGGGCACTGGGATACTGGCACAGAGCATGAGGCTGGGCACTGGGATACTGGCACAGAGCATGGGCTGGGCACTGGGATACTGGCACAGAGCATGAGGCTGGGCACTGGGATACTGGCACAGAGCACGGGGCTGGGCACTGGGATACTGGCACAGAGCATGAGGCTGGGCACTGGGATACTGGCACAGAGCATGAGGCTGGGCACTGGGATACTGGCACAGAGCATGAGGCTGGGCACTGGGATACTGGCACAGAGCATGAGGCTGGGCACTGGGATACTGGCACAGAGCATGAGGCTGGGCACTGGGATACTGGCACAGATCATGGGCTGGGCACTGGGATAATGGCACAGAGCATGAGGCTGGGCACTGGGATACTGGCACAGAGCATGAGGCTGGGCACTGGGATACTGGCACAGAGCATGAGGCTGGGCACTGGGATACTGGCACAGAGCATGAGGCTGGGCACTGGGATACTGGCACAGAGCATGAGGCTGGGCACTGGGATACTGGCACAGAGCATGAGGCTGAGCACTGGGATACTGGCACAGAGCATGAGGCTGGGCACTGGGATACTGGCACAGAGCATGAGGCTGGGCACTGGGCTACTGGCACAGAGCATGAGGCTGGGCACTGGGATACTGGCACAGATCATGGGCTGGGCACTGGGATACTGGCACAGAGCATGAGGCTGGGCACTGGGATACTGGCACAGAGCATGAGGCTGGGCACTGGGATACTGGCACAGAGCATGAGGCTGGGCACTGGGATACTGGCACAGAGCATGAGGCTGGGCACTGGGATACTGGCACAGAGCATGAGGCTGGGCACTGGGTATCTGGCACAGAGCATGAGGCTGGGCACTGGGTAACTAGCACAGAGCATGAGGCTGGGCACTGGGTATCTGGCACAGAGCATGAGGCTGGGACCTGGGTATCTGGGCACAGAGCAGGAGGCTGGGACCTGGGTATCTGGGCACAGAGCATGAGGCTGGGCACTGGGTATCTGGGCACAGAGCATGAGGCTGGGCACTGGGTATCTGGGCACAGAGCATGAGGCTGGGCACTGGGTATCTGGGCACAGAGCATGAGGCTGGGCACTGGGTATCTGGCACAGAGCATGAGGCTGGGCACTGGGATACTGGCACAGAGCACACGGCTGGGCACTGGGTATTTGGCACAAAGCAGGAGGCTGGGCACTGGGTAACTAGCACAGAGCATGAGGCTGGGCACTGGGTAACTAGCACAGAGCATGAGGCTGGGCACTTGGTATCTGGGCACAGAGTATAAGGCTGGTACCTGGGTATCTGGCACAGAGCATGAGGCTGGGACCTGGGTATCTGGACACAGAGCATGAGTCTGGGCACCGGGTATCTGGGCACAGAGCATGAGGCTGGGACCTGGGTATCTGGGCAAAGAGCAGGAGGCTGGGACCTGGGATACTGGCACAGAGCATGAGACTGGGCACTGGGTATCTGGCACAGAGCATGGGGCTGGGACCTGGGTATCTGGTACAGAGCATGAGGCTGGGCACTGGAATACTGGCACAGATCATGAGGCTGGGCACTGGAATACTGGCACAGATCATGAGGCTGGGCACTGGGATACTGGCACAGAGCATGGGGCTGGGCACAGGGATACTGGCACAGAGCATGCGGCTGGGCACTGGAATACTGGCACAGAGCATGAGGCTGGACACTGGGATACTGGCACAGAGCATGAGGCTGGGCACTGGGATACTGGCACAGAGCATGAGGCTGGACACTGGGATACTGGCACAGAGCATGCGGCTGGGCACTGGAATACTGGCACAGAGCATGAGGCTGGGCACTGGGATACTGGCACAGAGCATGAGGCTGGGCACTGGGAATATGGCACAGAGCATGAGGCTGGGCACTGGGTATCTGGCACAGAGCATGAGGCTGGGCACTGGGATACTGGCACAGATCATGGGCTGGGCACTGGGATACTGGCACAGAGCACGGGGCTGGGCACTGGGATACTGGCACAGAGCATGGGCTGGGCACTGGGATACTGGCACAGAGCATGGGCTGGGCACTGGAATACTGGCACAGAGCACGGGGCTGGGCACTGGGATACTGGCACAGAGCATGAGGCTGGGCACTGGGATACTGGCACAGAGCACGGCGCTGGGCACTGGGATACTGGCACAGAGCATGAGGCTGGGCACTGGGATACTGGCACAGAGCATGAGGCTGGGCACTGGGATACTGGCACAGAGCATGAGGCTGGGCACTGGGATACTGGCACAGAGCACGGGGCTGGGCACTGGGATACTGGCACAGAGCATGAGGCTGGGCACTGGGATACTGGCACAGAGCATGAGGCTGGGCACTGGGATACTGGCACAGAGCATGAGGCTGGGCACTGGGATACTGGCACAGAGCATGAGGCTGGGCACTGGGATACTGGCACAGAGCATGAGGCTGGGCACTGGGATACTGGCACAGAGCATGAGGCTGGGCACTGGGATACTGGCACAGAGCATGAGGCTGGGCACTGGGATACTGGCACAGAGCATGAGGCTGGGCACTGGGATACTGGCACATAGCATGAGGCTGGGCACTGGGATACTGGCACAGAGCATGAGGCTGGGCACTGGGATACTGGCACAGATCATGGGCTGGGCACTGGGATACTGGCACAGAGCATGAGGCTGGGCACTGGGATACTGGCACAGAGCATGAGGCTGGGCACTGGGATACTGGCACAGAGCATGAGGCTGGGCACTGGGATACTGGCACAGAGCATGAGGCTGGGCACTGGGATACTGGCACAGAGCATGAGGCTGGGCACTGGGATACTGGCACAGATCATGGGCTGGGCACTGGGATACTGGCACAGAGCATGAGGCTGGGCACTGGGATACTGGCACAGAGCATGAGGCTGGGCACTGGGATACTGGCACAGAGCATGAGGCTGGGCACTGGGCTACTGGCACAGAGCATGAGGCTGGGCACTGGGATACTGGCACAGATCATGGGCTGGGCACTGGGATACTGGCACAGAGCATGAGGCTGGGCACTGGGATACTGGCACAGAGCATGAGGCTGGGCACTGGGATACTGGCACAGAGCATGAGGCTGGGCACTGGGATACTGGCACAGAGCATGAGGCTGGGCACTGGGATACTGGCACAGAGCATGAGGCTGGGCACTGGGTATCTGGCACAGAGCATGAGGCTGGGACCTGGGTATCTGGGCACAGAGCAGGAGGCTGGGACCTGGGTATCTGGGCACAGAGCATGAGGCTGGGCACTGGGTATCTGGCACAGAGCATGAGGCTGTGCACTGGGTATCTGGCACAGAGCAGGAGGCTGGGCACTGGGATACTGGCACAGAGCAGGAGGCTGGGCACTGGGTAACTAGCACAGAGCATGAGGCTGGGACCTGGGTAACTAGCACAGAGCATGAGGCTGGGCACTTGGTATCTGGGCACAGAGTATAAGGCTGGTACCTGGGTATCTGGCACAGAGCATGAGTCTGGGCACCGGGTATCTGGGCACAGAGCATGAGGCTGGGACCTGGTATCTGGGCACAGAGCATGAGGCTGGGCACTGGGTATCTGGCACAGAGCATGAGGCTGGGACCTGGGTATCTGGGCACAGAGCAGGAGACTGGGACCTGGTATCTGGGCACAGAGCATGAGACTGGGCACTGGTATCTGGGCACAGAGCATGAGGCTGGGACCTGGTATCTGGGCACAGAGCATGAGGCTGGGCACTGGGTATCTGGCACAGAGCATGGGGCTGGGACCTGGGTATCTGGTACAGAGCATGAGGCTGGGCACTGGAATACTGGCACAGATCATGAGGCTGGGCACTGGGATACTGGCACAGAGCATGGGGCTGGGCACAGGGATACTGGCACAGAGCATGCGGCTGGGCACTGGAATACTGGCACAGAGCATGAGGCTGGACACTGGGATACTGGCACAGAGCATGAGGCTGGGCACTGGGATACTGGCACAGAGCATGAGGCTGGGCACTGGGAATATGGCACAGAGCATGAGGCTGGGCACTGGGTATCTGGCACAGAGCATGAGGCTGGGCACTGGGATACTGGCACAGATCATGGGCTGGGCACTGGGATACTGGCACAGAGCACGGGGCTGGGCACTGGGATACTGGCACAGAGCATGGGCTGGGCACTGGAATACTGGCACAGAGCATGGGCTGGGCACTGGGATACTGGCACAGAGCATGAGGCTGGGCACTGGGATACTGGCACAGAGCATGAGGCTGGGCACTGGGATACTGGCACAGAGCACGGCGCTGGGCACTGGGCTACTGGCACAGAGCATGAGGCTGGGCACTGGGATACTGGCACAGAGCATGAGGCTGGGCACTGGGATACTGGCACAGAGCATGAGGCTGGGCACTGGGATACTGGCACAGAGCACGGGGCTGGGCACTGGGATACTGGCACAGAGCATGAGGCTGGGCACTGGGATACTGGCACAGAGCATGAGGCTGGGCACTGGGATACTGGCACCGAGCATGAGGCTGGGCACTGGGATACTGGCACAGAGCATGAGGCTGGGCACTGGGATACTGGCACAGAGCATGAGGCTGGACACTGGGATACTGGCACAGAGCATGAGGCTGGGCACTGGGATACTGGCACATAGCATGAGGCTGGGCACTGGGATACTGGCACAGAGCATGAGGCTGGGCACTGGGATACTGGCACAGATCATGGGCTGGGCACTGGGATACTGGCACAGAGCATGAGGCTGGGCACTGGGATACTGGCACAGAGCATGAGGCTGGGCACTGGGATACTGGCACAGAGCATGAGGCTGGGCACTGGGTATCTGGCACAGAGCATGAGGCTGGGCACTGGGTATCTGGGCACAGAGCATGAGGCTGGGCACTGGGATACTGGCACAGAGCACACGGCTGGGCACTGGGTATTTGGCACAAAGCAGGAGGCTGGGCACTGGGTATCTGGGCACAGAGCTTAAGGCTGGTACCTGGGTATCTGGCACAGAGCATAAGGCTGGTACCTGGGTATCTGGCACAGAGCATGGGGCTGGGCACTGGGTATCTGGCACAGAGCAGGAGGCTGGGCACTGGGTATTGGGCACAGAGTATAAGGCTGGTACCTGGGTATCTGGCACAGAGCATGAGGCTGGGACCTGGGTATCTGGACACAGAGCATGAGTCTGGGCACCGGGTATCTGGGCACAGAGCATGAGGCTGGGACCTGGGTATCTGGACACAGAGCATGAGGCTGGGACCTGGTATCTGGGCACAGAGCATGAGGCTGGGCACTGGATATCTGGCACAGAGCATGAGGTTGGGCACTGGGTATCTGGCACAGAGCATGGGGCTGGGACCTGGGTATCTGGTACAGAGCATGAGGCTGGGCACTGGAATACTGGCACAGAGCATGAGGCTGGGCACTGGGATACTGGCACAGAGCATGGGCTGGGCACTGGAATACTGGCACAGAGCATGAGGCTGGGCACTGGGATACTGGCACAGATCATGGGCTGGGCACTGGGATACTGGCACAGAGCATGGGCTGGGCACTGGGATACTGGCACAGAGCATGGGCTGGGCACTGGGATACTGGCACTGGGATACTGGCACAGAGCACGGGGCTGGGCACTGGGATACTGGCGCAGAGCATGAGGCTGGGCACTGGGATACTGGCACAGAGCATGAGGCTGGGCACTGGGATACTGACACAGAGGATGAGGCTGGGCACTGGGATACTGGCACAGAGCATGAGGCTGGGCACTGGGATACTGGCACAGAGCATGGGCTGGGCACTGGGATACTGGCACAGAGCATGAGGCTGGGCACTGGGATACTGGCACAGAGCACGGGGCTGGGCACTGGGATACTGGCACAGAGCATGAGGCTGGGCACTGGGATACTGGCACAGAGCATGAGGCTGGGCACTGGGATACTGGCACAGAGCATGAGGCTGGGCACTGGGATACTGGAACAGAGCATGAGGCTGGGCACTGGGATACTGGCACAGAGCATGAGGCTGGGCACTGGGATACTGGCACAGATCATGGGCTGGGCACTGGGATAATGGCACAGAGCATGAGGCTGGGCACTGGGATACTGGCACAGAGCATGAGGCTGGGCACTGGGATACTGGCACAGAGCATGAGGCTGGGCACTGGGATACTGGCACAGAGCATGAGGCTGGGCACTGGGATACTGGCACAGAGCATGAGGCTGGGCACTGGGATACTGGCACAGAGCATGAGGCTGGGCACTGGGATACTGGCACAGAGCATGAGGCTGGGCACTGGGATACTGGCACAGAGCATGAGGCTGGGCACTGGGATACTGGCACAGAGCATGAGGCTGGGCACTGGGTATCTGGCACAGAGCATGAGGCTGGGCACTGGGTAACTAGCACAGAGCATGAGGCTGGGCACTGGGTATCTGGCACAGAGCATGAGGCTGGGACCTGGGTATCTGGGCACAGAGCAGGAGGCTGGGACCTGGGTATCTGGGCACAGAGCATGAGGCTGGGCACTGGGTATCTGGGCACAGAGCATGAGGCTGGGCACTGGGTATCTGGGCACAGAGCATGAGGCTGGGCACTGGGTATCTGGGCACAGAGCATGAGGCTGGGCACTGGGTATCTGGCACAGAGCATGAGGCTGGGCACTGGGATACTGGCACAGAGCACACGGCTGGGCACTGGGTATTTGGCACAAAGCAGGAGGCTGGGCACTGGGTAACTAGCACAGAGCATGAGGCTGGGCACTGGGTAACTAGCACAGAGCATGAGGCTGGGCACTTGGTATCTGGGCACAGAGTATAAGGCTGGTACCTGGGTATCTGGCACAGAGCATGAGGCTGGGACCTGGGTATCTGGACACAGAGCATGAGTCTGGGCACCGGGTATCTGGGCACAGAGCATGAGGCTGGGACCTGGGTATCTGGGCAAAGAGCAGGAGGCTGGGACCTGGGATACTGGCACAGAGCATGAGACTGGGCACTGGGTATCTGGCACAGAGCATGGGGCTGGGACCTGGGTATCTGGTACAGAGCATGAGGCTGGGCACTGGAATACTGGCACAGATCATGAGGCTGGGCACTGGAATACTGGCACAGATCATGAGGCTGGGCACTGGGATACTGGCACAGAGCATGGGGCTGGGCACAGGGATACTGGCACAGAGCATGCGGCTGGGCACTGGAATACTGGCACAGAGCATGAGGCTGGACACTGGGATACTGGCACAGAGCATGAGGCTGGGCACTGGGATACTGGCACAGAGCATGAGGCTGGACACTGGGATACTGGCACAGAGCATGCGGCTGGGCACTGGAATACTGGCACAGAGCATGAGGCTGGGCACTGGGATACTGGCACAGAGCATGAGGCTGGGCACTGGGAATATGGCACAGAGCATGAGGCTGGGCACTGGGTATCTGGCACAGAGCATGAGGCTGGGCACTGGGATACTGGCACAGATCATGGGCTGGGCACTGGGATACTGGCACAGAGCACGGGGCTGGGCACTGGGATACTGGCACAGAGCATGGGCTGGGCACTGGGATACTGGCACAGAGCATGGGCTGGGCACTGGAATACTGGCACAGAGCACGGGGCTGGGCACTGGGATACTGGCACAGAGCATGAGGCTGGGCACTGGGATACTGGCACAGAGCACGGCGCTGGGCACTGGGATACTGGCACAGAGCATGAGGCTGGGCACTGGGATACTGGCACAGAGCATGAGGCTGGGCACTGGGATACTGGCACAGAGCACGGGGCTGGGCACTGGGATACTGGCACAGAGCATGAGGCTGGGCACTGGGATACTGGCACAGAGCATGAGGCTGGGCACTGGGATACTGGCACAGAGCATGAGGCTGGGCACTGGGATACTGGCACAGAGCATGAGGCTGGGCACTGGGATACTGGCACAGAGCATGAGGCTGGGCACTGGGATACTGGCACAGAGCATGAGGCTGGGCACTGGGATACTGGCACAGAGCATGAGGCTGGGCACTGGGATACTGGCACAGAGCATGAGGCTGGGCACTGGGATACTGGCACATAGCATGAGGCTGGGCACTGGGATACTGGCACAGAGCATGAGGCTGGGCACTGGGATACTGGCACAGATCATGGGCTGGGCACTGGGATACTGGCACAGAGCATGAGGCTGGGCACTGGGTAACTAGCACAGAGCATGAGGCTGGGCACTGGGTATCTGGTACAGAGCATGAGGCTGGGCACTGGGTATCTGGGCACAGAGCATGAGGCTGGGCACTGGGTATCTGGGCACAGAGCATGAGGCTGGGCACTGGGATACTGGCACAGAGCACACGGCTGGGCACTGGGTATTTGGCACAAAGCAGGAGGCTGGGCACTGGGTATCTGGGCACAGAGCATAAGGCTGGTACCTGGGTATCTGGCACAGAGCATGGGGCTGGGCACTGGGTATCTTGGCACAGAGCACGCGGCTGTGCACTGGGTATCTGGCACAGAGCAGGAGGCTGGGCACTGGGTATTGGGCACAGAGTATAAGGCTGGTACCTGGGTATCTGGCACAGAGCATGAGGCTGGGCACCGGGTATCTGGCACAGAGCATGGGGCTGGGACCTGGGTATCTGGTACAGAGCATGAGGCTGGGCACTGGAATACTGGCACAGAGCATGAGGCTGGGACCTGGGTAACTGGCACAGATCATGGGCTGGGCACTGGGATACTGGCACAGAGCACGGGGCTGGGCACTGGGATACTGGCACAGAGCATGGGCTGGGCACTGGGATACTGGCACAGAGCATGGGCTGGGCACTGGAATACTGGCACAGAGCACGGGGCTGGGCACTGGGATACTGGCACAGAGCATGAGGCTGGGCACTGGGATACTGGCACAGAGCACGGCGCTGGGCACTGGGATACTGGCACAGAGCATGAGGCTGGGCACTGGGATACTGGCACAGAGCATGAGGCTGGGCACTGGGATACTGGCACAGAGCATGAGGCTGGGCACTGGGATACTGGCACAGAGCACGGGGCTGGGCACTGGGATACTGGCACAGAGCATGAGGCTGGGCACTGGGATACTGGCACAGAGCATGAGGCTGGGCACTGGGTATTGGGCACAGAGTATAAGGCTGGTACCTGGGTATCTGGCACAGAGCATGAGGCTGGGCACCGGGTATCTGGGCACAGAGCATGAGGCTGGGCACTGGGTATCTGGCACAGAGCATGGGGCTGGGACCTGGGTATCTGGTACAGAGCATGAGGCTGGGCACTGGGTATCTGGCACAGAGCATGAGGCTGGGCACTGGGATACTGGCACAGATCATGGGCTGGGCACTGGGATACTGGCACAGAGCACGGGCTGGGCACTGGGATACTGGCACAGAGCATGGGCTGGGCACTGGGATACTGGCACAGAGCATGGGCTGGGCACTGGAATACTGGCACAGAGCACGGGGCTGGGCACTGGGATACTGGCACAGAGCATGAGGCTGGGCACTGGGATACTGGCACAGAGCACGGCGCTGGGCACTGGGATACTGGCACAGAGCATGAGGCTGGGCACTGGGATACTGGCACAGAGCATGAGGCTGGGCACTGGGATACTGGCACAGAGCATGAGGCTGGGCACTGGGATACTGGCACAGAGCACGGGGCTGGGCACTGGGATACTGGCACAGAGCATGAGGCTGGGCACTGGGATACTGGCACAGAGCATGAGGCTGGGCACTGGGATACTGGCACAGAGCATGAGGCTGGGCACTGGGATACTGGCACAGAGCATGAGGCTGGGCACTGGGATACTGGCACAGAGCATGAGGCTGGGCACTGGGATACTGGCACAGAGCATGAGGCTGGGCACTGGGATACTGGCACAGATCATGGGCTGGGCACTGGGATACTGGCACAGAGCATGAGGCTGGGCACTGGGTAACTAGCACAGAGCATGAGGCTGGGCACTGGGTATCTGGTACAGAGCATGAGGCTGGGCACTGGGTATCTGGGCACAGAGCATGAGGCTGGTACCTGGGTAACTAGCACAGAGCATGAGGCTGGGCACTGGGTATCTGGCACAGAGCATGAGGCTGGGCACCGGGTATCTGGGCACAGAGCATGAGGCTGGGCACTGGGTATCTGGCACAGAGCATGGGGCTGGGACCTGGGTATCTGGTACAGAGCATGAGGCTGGGCACTGGGATACTGGCACAGAGCATGGGCTGGGCACTGGAATACTGGCACAGAGCATGAGGCTGGGCACTGGGATACTGGCACAGATCATGGGCTGGGCACTGGGATACTGGCACAGAGCATGGGCTGGGCACTGGGATACTGGCACAGAGCATGGGCTGGGCACTGGGATACTGGCACTGGGATACTGGCACAGAGCACGGGCTGGGCACTGGGATACTGGCGCAGAGCATGAGGCTGGGCACTGGGATACTGGCACAGAGCATGAGGCTGGGCACTGGGATACTGACACAGAGGATGAGGCTGGGCACTGGGATACTGGCACAGAGCATGAGGCTGGGCACTGGGATACTGGCACAGAGCATGGGCTGGGCACTGGAATACTGGCACAGAGCATGAGGCTGGGCACTGGGATACTGGCACAGAGCACGGGTCTGGGCACTGGGATACTGGCACAGAGCATGAGGCTGGGCACTGGGATACTGGCACAGAGCATGAGGCTGGGCACTGGGATACTGGCACAGAGCACGGGGCTGGGCACTGGGATACTGGCACAGAGCATGAGGCTGGGCACTGAGATACTGGCACAGAGCAGGAGGTGGGCACTGGGATACTGGCACAGAGCACGGGGCTGGGCACTGGGATACTGGCACAGAGCATGAGGCTGGGCACTGGGATACTGGCACAGAGCATGAGGCTGGGCACTGGGATACTGGCACAGAGCACGGGGCTGGGCACTGGGATACTGGCACATAGCATGAGGCTGAGCACTGGGATACTGGCACAGAGCATGGGGCTGGGCACTGGGATACTGACACAGAGCATGAGGCTGGGCACTGGGATACTGACACAGAGCATGAGGCTGGGCACTGGGATACTGGCACAGAGCATGAGTCTGGGCACTGGGATACTGGCACAGAGCATGGGGCTGGGCACTGGGATACTGGCACAGAGCATGAGGCTGGGCACTGGGATACTGGCACAGAGCATGGGGCTGGGCACTGGGATACTGACACAGAGCATGAGGCTGGGCACTGGGATACTGACACAGAGCATGAGGCTGGGCACTGGGATACTGGCACAGAGCATGAGGCTGGGCACTGGGATACTGGCACAGAGCATGAGGCTGGGCACTGGGATACTGGCACAGAGCATGAGGCTGGGCACTGGGATACTGGCACAGAGCATGAGGCTGGGCACTGGGATACTGGCACAGAGCATGAGGCTGGGCACTGGGATACTGGCATGCCTTTCTCTGCTTCCCCTCCAGCCTCCCCGGACAGACTTAATTTCACTTACCAAATGTTTCCATGAAAAGCCAGCAGCCGAGTCAAACCTTGTGTCCCAAATTGGCACCAGAACATCAGGAAATAAGAGACAGCCGGACCCCACGCTGGATTTAGCAGATAGAGGACACTGGAGGCGACAGACATCCATCCACAGTGAGGAAGTGCCAGACTCCTCCTACTGTACATACTGTATACACAGCCCACACTGCACGTTATGTACGCTGCATAGCACCTCCCAGCCTAGCCACACACCCATCTATGTAACAGGCTTCACCTTTCAAACACGTCCTCTTCATGGTGCAATCCCTGCAACATTGCAAACAAACGAACTAACTACTCAACAGTGTAAGTGAGCCTGCCGTAAACAAAGGCAATCGTATTTAACACCTTCGCCGCCAGAGTGCTCAGCATTGAATACACAGATTACTTTATAGTTAGTTATAGGGGCGGCATTGAGCTATCCGCCGTGTCTGACAATAATGTATTCGTTCGCTCGTCCCACCGACGGCGAATGGGTTAGTCGTGGAAGCGGTCATCCCTTATAGGAAGATGCTGAACTAGGGACAGTCATGTTTAATATGTGTTCTTAATGGGACTGATTAACACCGTTAAAAGAGAAACAAGCCAGGCATCTATAAGTATTTATAGTGCGGGTCCAAGCTAGGATTGTCGTATTGGGACTGTCACATTTTGATGTTGGTACTGGACCTGGCACCTATAAGTTCTAATTGATACATTTGTGGGCGAGTGCACATCCTACATTTATTTGTTTAAATTAATTATATGCGTTTTAAAATACTTTTTAAACATCTTCACTGTAATCAAAAGCTCGGAAGTGTTTTTACAAGCTTTATCCAATGTCTTTTGGAGATAAGACTGTTTGGCAGTGCTCAAAGCCTCGGGTGAATTGTTCTTTTTGCTTGCAATGTAATTCTAAAACCATCAGACATCTCAGAGGTAAAAATGATTGGCTGATTAATATATATATATATATATATATATATACACAAACACATCAGGAAAATCCTACAGCCTTGAAAAATGCACAGCCAGCAGTACAACCAACCTCACACTGATGATACCCATTAAGGTTGAAACATGTCTATGAATGGTTTCTCTGGCTTTGCATCTGGTTCCCAGGCTGTGCTTTAAAGCTGTGTTAACAGCAAGCATTAGCTTATATGGGCTCCATGTAACAATGGTTTTTTAGGCAAAAGGTGACACTCTGTGCTCATTTGCTTGTAATTTACCAGAATCCCTTGCTGCAGTGGAAGCACTGCATGCTACAGTAGGTGATAAAGGGGAAAGGCAGGGCTGCAGACCTGCCTAGGACATGTGAATGTGCTCACAAGTTATCTTTTTATTTGATATATATATGATACAACCAACCTCACACTGAAAAGACCCACAAGGTCGAAACAGTCTGTCTGTGAGTGGGTTTACTGGCTGTGCATCTCATCCTTAGCTATGTTTAAAAGCTGTGTTTAAAGCAGCATGCATTGGCTTAAGGGTTGTTCGTGTAATGTGAGTTTGAGACAAAATGTGGCACTGTGTGCTCATTTGCATGTCATTTCCCAGAAGCCCTTGCTGCAGTGTGCTGGGTGATAATGGTGAAAGGCGGGGTTGCAGACCTGTCTAAGGCATGCAAATGAGCATACAGGAATATTTCCATTTGATATATATATATATAAACCAACTGTAAATATTACTGTATGTTCATTTGCATGTCTTAGACAGGTCTGCAATATATATATATATGCAAATACAACTGTATGCTCATCTGCATGTCTTAGGCAGGTCTACAACCCCACCTTTCACCATTATCACCCAGCATACAGCACTTCCACTGCAGCAAGGGATTCTGGGAAATGACATGCAAATGAGCACACAGTGCCACTTTTTGCCTCAAAAACCATTTTTAACATGGTTCTCTATAGGCTTAAGCTTGCTGCATGGTCACAGCTTTGAGCACAGCCAGGGTTAAGGTGCATACTTAAGGTGTTACTATATATATATATATATAGTATATCATTATCACGTGGACCACAGCACAGGGTTTTCTGAACGCTCGGCAGTGTGTTAGTTTTGTTTTAGGGTGTACACCCACATTCCAATGAGGAAACTGAAGTACCAACTTCCTTCTTTGCAGAAATCTCCTGCAGCTGAGAAGCAGAGAGTTCTGGGAGGTGAGAGGCATCAGTGCAGAGCTGGTAATCTGATACAAGTCTGGCAAACACAGGTCAGTATGAGACCTGAATCCCCATATAACTTCACCAGTCCTCAAGAGCTACCAGCAGGTCAGGATTTCAGGATATCCCTGCTTCAACACAGGTGGCTCAATCAGTGGTTCAGTCTTTGACTGCACCACCTGTGCTGAAGCAGAGATATCCTGAAAACCTGACCTGTTAGTGGCCCTTGAAGACTGGAGTTGACCTCCCCTGGGTTACACTGTGTGATGGTGCTAGGTGAGATTTCCTTAATACATCAGATCGGCTTTCACGTGAAGGCGCAGCACAGATACTGCAGGCAGCCTCTATAAAAAGTAACAAAGCTTCACATACCAATGAATTACTGGCGTGTAAAGGTATTTCTGCTTATTTTGTTATCACAGGTATGTCTACTCAGTGTTAGTTATAACTAAGTAATCATAGTTACATAGTAGAGGAGGTTGAAAAAAGACATAGGTCCATTAAGTTCAACCTATGCTAAATTTAGACAACAGATACTTTATCCTATATCTATACTTACTTATTGATCCAGAGGAAGGCAAACAAATAACCCCATTAGGGGAAAAATTAATTCCTTCCTGACTCCAAGAATTTGCAATCGGATTAATCCCTGGATCAACATCCTTCCCATGTATACTTATTTGGTATATCCCTGTATACCTTTCCCATCTAAAAAGATGTCCAACTTTTTTTAAACAAATATATTGTATCTGCCATCACAGTCTCCATGGGTAATGAATTCCACATTTTAACTGCCCTTACTGTAAAGAACCCTTTCCTTTGTTTCTGGTGAAATCTCCTTTCCTCCAACCTTAAGGGATGGCCCAAGTCCTTTGTACTGCCCGTGGGATGAATAGTTCTTTTGAAAGCTTCTTGTATTGTCCCCGAATATATTTGTATATGGTTATCATATCCCCTCTTAGACGCCTCTTTTCTAATGTAAATAAATCTAATTTAGCTAGCCTCTCCTCATAAGTTAGAATGTCCATCCCCTCTATTAATTTGGTGGCTCTTCTCTGCACTCTCTCTAGTTCCATAATGTATTTTCTTAGGATTGGTGCCCAAAATTGTACTCCATATTAAAGGTGTGGTCTTACTAATGCTTTGTAAAGGGGCATAATTATGTTTACTTCCCTTCCATCCATTGCCCTTTTGATGCAAGATAAGATCTTGTTTGCCTTTCCAGCTAGTGCATGACATTGGGCACTATTGCTAAGCCTGCTGTCTACAAGCACTCATAAATCCTTCTTCATCAAGGATTCCCCCAATATATCTCCATTTAATTTGTAAGTCGCCTTTTTATTTTTGCATCCCAAATGCATAACCTTACATTTATCTGTATTAAACCACATCTGCCATTTACCTGCCCACATTTCCAGTCTCTCCAAGTCCTTCTAAAGAGAAATTACATCCTGCTCTGATTCTATTACCTTACACAATTTAGTATCATCAGCAAAGATGGAGACTTTGCTCTCGATCCCAACCTCAAGGTCATTAATAAACAAGTTAAGAAGCAGGGGTCCCAGTACCAATCCCTGAGGTACTCCACTCACGACTTTAGCCCAACCTGAAAAAGTTCCATTTATGACAACCCTCTGTTGTCTGTCCTTTAACCAGTTTTCAATCCAGGTGCATATATTATTACTGAGTCCAATTTTCTTTATTTTGTACACCAACCTCTTGTGTGAAACCGTATCAAAGCCTTTGCAAAATCTAAGTAGACCACATCAACTGCATTACCCTGGTCTAAATTCCTACTTACCTCCTCAAAGAAACAAATAAGGTTAGTTTGGCATGATCTATCCTTCATAAATCCATGCTGACTATTACTAATAATTGTGTTTTCCATTAGGTATTCCTGAATATTATCCCGTATTAAACCTTCAAGTAGTTTCCCTACTATTGAAGTCAGGCTTACAGGTCTGTAATTTCCCGGTTGTGATCTAGCTCCCTTTTTAAATATAGGCACCACATCTGCTTTACGCCAATCTTGTGGTACTGAGCCTGTGGAAATGGAGTCCTTGAATCCATCCTCTCCCCCCCCCCCCCCCCCCCCACCAGGTACTGCCAATTCCCCACTCTCTTTTGCTTCCCCCACTCACAGGTACTACCGCTCCCCCCTTAGGTACTTCCTTGAGACGTTGCAGACCCCTGGGGTATGGGGTTTTACTAGTTAGGGTACACTGCTTCTACTTTGGCTACATGTGATCCCTGTAACAGGGACTTATCACTGTTTGAGAGAAACTGCCTCTAAATCCAGCAGTGTGCTGGTTAATTGCACACAGGCAATCAACTAGACTCCAACTGGCTGATTAGGACTTTTAGAAAAAGCCTGATGTGAGAAACAGGAGAGAGATTTCTTGTCTCACATTTGGGCTGACATAAGGAGAAGGAGGACAGACCATTGATTTCCTTAGCCCACATCTGGGCTGACCTGAGGAAAAGATGATGTTTTGATGCACACAGAAGGACTGTATGCTGACAGCAAGACAAGGGAACAAGACCTCTATACCTGGACACAGAGAGTGCCATAGCACACAAGGATGCTGACCCAGGAGAACAGAACGGCCTTCCCCTACGGCTACAACAGAAACAGATACTTTCTTGTTGGACACGTGTGTGTGTGTGTGTGTGTGTGTGTGTGTGTGTGTGTGTGTGTGTGTGTGTGTGTGTGTGTGTGTGTGTGTGTGTGTGTGTGTGTGTGTGTGTGTGTGTATACATACATATGTGTTTATATATGTGTTTAGGGTGGTAACCAGCTTAGCTACCCACCCAGTTAGAAAGGACTGGAGTAAAGGTTTAGCTATTCTCCTAAGTGGAGTAGGACTTTATTATGTTTGTTAAAGCCAAGATATAATTTCACCCTAATCGGTCTCCATTAAATGTACCTCTGCACACATCTCTTACAATCCCCAATCTGTGGAATAGAGGCTTATGTCATCAAGATAGGCCGCCCGGTACTTGCTATGGGGTAAAAATACCTGATCAATACGCCTCTGGAAGATAGTGGGGGCACCATATAACCTAAAAGGCATGGTCCATAAATGCAACAACCCAAAAGGAGTGGCAAAAGCAGTGTTTCCTGTGACTTTTTGTGAAAGCGATCTGCCAATAACCCTTGTTCAAATCTAATATGATTTAATTGGCCTTCCCTAACCCCTCCAACAATTTGTGAAGTTGGGGCTTAGGGTGTGTGTCGAATTTAGAAACGGCATTTACTTTCCTAAAATCAATACAAAAGCTTGTAGACCCATCAGGTTTTGGAACTAATACAATTGTGCTACACCAGGGGTGGGCGACTCCAGTCTCAGTCTTTGACTGAGCCACTGATTGACCTGTTGGTGGCCCTGGGCTACACCATTCACTTTGTGACCTTTCTACCACACCTAATTTGAGCATGTTTTCTAGTCCTGCTTGTACAGCTTGCTTTAACTTTTCAGGAATTTGGTAAGATCTTTGTTTCAGTTTCTTACCTGGTTCAGTTTTGACAGTGTTCAATCCGATGGGTTTTCCCTGGCAATGGGGAGAACACATCAGAAAATTCTTTAACTGTTTTTTGAACCTGTAATTTCTGTTCTAAGGATACTCCCCTAGTTGGACACTTCTGTTTTTGTACGGGTTCTGTCTGTGGCCCCATATATATATTATGTAATAAATCTGTTTTTGTTTTTCCTAGTTATAATATTTTATAGTCCACAGGCCCTACTATTTGGGTTATTTCAAAGGGACCTGGACTTCAAAATCTGGACTTTGCCATTTTGCCAGTAACTTCGACTCGGTAGTTGGAATTCTCGATTCTCCTGGTGGAATTCTCTTACCAGGGCACCTTTATTTTAATGCAGCTCCTGTGCGTTTCACGCTTCTCCTAGGTTTTCTTGTGCAAACACTATTTAACCTTTTTCTTAGATTCAACACATAGCTACAAAAGTTTTTGAGTTTTCAATTTTGGCCTGTTCATGCGCAACGTGATGATGCAATGTCCGTGACGCGATGCGTGATGACGCTCCCTAACGCGTTTCATCACTCTCGGGCGACTTTATCAAAGGGTAGTAGCAACTACTACCCTTTGATAAAGTCGCCCGAGAGTGACGAAACGCGTCAGGGAGCGTCATCACGCATCGCATCACGTTGCGCATGAACAGGCCGGTTCGTGTGTGAAACAGTCACAGGCCACGCAGCTGAGAGATCTTCAGAGGACTCCATTAATGCCGGTTCCCTTGCTCCACGCTTGAGTTAACATCTTGATGACCAGAGATCGTTTGTATCCTGACAGCAACATCAAAAGACAAGTAAAGAGAAGCAAGAGCCGGATGGTGGTGATTTATTCACGACACGCTTTTAACTTTTTTATCCTTGTGAGTGCAATTCCTTCCCCCCCCTTCCCCCCTCCATTTCCTTTATTAAATATACAGTTATACACTATGGGGCGTGCGCTCTCTTTTCTCTCTCCATTAAAATATGTACATTGATGTTTGTTATTGTAACCCCCCCCCCATCTCCCTCCATGTCTCCCTCCACCTGCTTATGAAAAGGTATCATCCTCAGCTGAATGATTTAATCAGTAATTAAGAGTGACCAATCACATGAGATAGTGGGGATATAGGTTGGGGGTCTCAAGGTTATTGTTCATTCCCTGGTGAAGTGGCATGAGGTAACGTAACGAAACGCGTCAGAGTATTTTATTTGTACCTCACTATTCTAACGATTGTAGCACACACTGGCTATGCTTGTCCTCTGACAGTGAGAGCATCCCGGGATCGTTAAGTCTCTCTGAATACTCAGACGTAATCCACTCACCCTCGGTGCAGGTAATTTTGGGCCTCCCTTGGCTCCAACGACATAATCCACATTCAATGGGGCCCCTTATGTACCAATTCCTGTGTTATTCCGGTGCAACATATCTGCGGGGTAGATATCCCAAAATCAGACAAACCTATCCTTCCTGAAGTGTATGCGGAATTCCTAGACGTCTTTGATAAGGTCCGTTCTGAAATTCTTCCTCCTCACCTCCCTTTTGATTGCCCCATTGACCTCTTGCCCGGAGCTGTCCTTGCCAAATCAAGATCTTACCCGTTATCTATTCCTGAGACCAAGGCAATGTCGGAGTATATTCAAGAGAATTTAAAAAAAGGCTTCATTAGAAATTCTTCCTCCCCAGCGGGGCTGGTTTCTTTTTCGTTAAAAAGAAAGACGGTGAAAATGGGAGAGGATTATAAACTCTTCTCCCCAGCAAGAACAGAATAAATTCAGATGACACCCGAGATAAGATGGTAAACTAAACCGGACGAAAAACGGATAAAGGAAATAGAAAATAAGGAGAACGTCCTGCATCACAACATAATATAACATAACATGACTGAACAGAGTAAAAACGAAGAGCCTAGTCTAAACAAATATGATAACTAAAAG
This sequence comes from Ascaphus truei, assembly GCF_040206685.1. NCBI lineage: Eukaryota > Metazoa > Chordata > Amphibia > Anura > Ascaphidae > Ascaphus > Ascaphus truei. Next base: position 36,085,076 of record NC_134501.1, on the reverse strand, counting down.
GAAGGATGGAAGTCACAAGCAAGCTATGATACAAGGTTTGGAGTTAAATGGTCTAGATATTTGATCAAGACCAGTTATAAGTTTGAAGAAAAAAAAAGAAAAATGGGTATCGCAAATATGCATTGAACTATGTAACATTATACGATAACCTATGTACATGTAAATACAATGGGGGCTATGCACTAAGCTCTGTTAAGTCACTTTTAGAGCGCAAAGTGCTCTTAGAACGTGCTTTTGCGCTCAACCTGATGCACTAAGCAACGCAAACAGGCACTTTGCGCTCTAAAAATTACTTTTTTCTGGAATTTTTTCTAAGTCCAACTTTGCTCGTTCGCAACCCTGTTTGCGTGAAATTCTGCCCTTAAGCGGAAATTCTGCACTAAGCAATGCAACCTTAGCGTACGCAAAAGTTGCGTTGATCAGAACACGTCAGGTCAGAGTAGACGCAAAGAAATCTGGACTTAGAAAAAATTCTTGCTTTTCATCTTTGCATGCGCAAAACCCATACAGCAGGCCGGCGGGTGTCCCCAGCTGACCCCGCGGGGGTCCCCGAGGGAGCCTGGGGGTCGCACGGGTGTCCCCGGCTGACCCCGCGGGTGTCTGTGGGTCCCTGGCTCACCAAGCGGGGTTCCCCGCGGGAGTGCGGGGGTCCTTGCAGGAGTCCTAGGGTCCCCGCGGCCGTCCCTGGGTCCCCTCGGGAGTCCCGGGGTACCCGCGGGCCTGCGGTACCAATGTTGCACCTCCAAAAACAATAAACAAGAATTATAACTAAATACACCCCCCTAACACATACTATACAGTAATGGCCAAAATTACTATTATCCTGTAACAGGGGACTTATCCCTGTTCAGTAATGTGCCTTTAATCTAGCAGTGTGGTAGTTAATTACTAAACACCATCTGCCTGATTAGATTGCTTACAAAAGCCTGCCTTTGAGGCAGGAAGTGACTCTCCTTAGCTCTGACTGAGAGCTGACCTTTGGAGCTGACCGGTCTTGAGCTCTGCACAGCAGAGCTGATTTCAAGACACAGGGAAAACTACTACACCTGAAGCTGAACCAGGAAGTGTGAAGATTTTCCCACCAAGAAACAGATAAGACTTTTATTCTTAAGAGACTGCTTATATCATGCTATATGTTTTGGGGCTGCGAGACATGCTTAACTAATGGAGATGTGAACTAATTGCATAGGATTTAACTAGAAATACTCCCAAGTGAATAGAAGCTTTGTTCCCCCCCTGTGTTTGGATGAAAAAGGAAAAGGCACAATAAAGCCTATTATAATTTCACCTTATAAAAGCCTCCAATTGTGTACCTCTGTGAATGTCCGTCTACATATCCACATATGGATAATAATGCATTTGGCCATTTTAAATACATATAACATTCAATAAATACAGTCAAAACATATTACACTTACCTTCTACAGGCACCCACAATGAAGGCCATCTTCATCCTCATCTTTATTCTGCCCATGCCCCTCCGGTGCTGCTAAACATGCACAACAATCACAATAGCCAATGTAATGTCCCTTAAGCCCTTAATCACCATAGCGGTTATTAATCGCTACAGTTATTAAGGGGTTAACCCACCCTCACCCACCACTCGGGAGGCCTACATACCCTCCCCCACTAACCCCCCACCCCGTGAGGCCTAACCACCCTTACCCACTACCCACAAGGGAGGCCTTCCCACATACCCTTGGGGCCAATACACCCTCCCCCCACCCCCAACACATAAAGTACAATAATGTGCAAAATAGCTATTATCCAGATATGGACACATAAAACATGCATAAATCAAAACATGAACTTTTAATCTTAAAATCACCACATTGCATGTTAAAATAAATCCAGCATTGATTGCAAATATAAGCCAACAAATCACCAGCTCCACAAATGTATATGAAATGTCACACAATTGCATTGAGTGTGTACATGATGCAATTAATCTGTGCATCATGTAACACTATGCAAAATATATGTAACAATAAAATACACTATGAACAATGTCCCCTAACCATCAATGCCATCATGAAAATCAATTAGAAACTAACCAACATCAATACAATTAGCATCAATCAATTAATCCATTTCCTCAAACGATTAAAATACAATACAAATCAATTATACAATTTCCTATTCAATTCCTAAAGCCAAACCATTGCCAAAACAATTCTAATTTAAAGTAACCACCATCATTTTAATCTAACTACCAGAAAGAAGCAATTACCTAAATACAAATTACATTATTCACAACAATAACAAAATAAAGCTGCTAAATACATTATCCATACATGAAAAGAACCTAAACATGATCTTCGGGGGTGGTTCTTTGAGAGAGAACTGCACCGGCTCCCACGTCGGAAGCGTCAACTTCTAGGGTAAAGGGGAGGGTGGGGACGGGATGTCGCAGAATGGGGGCTGATACAAAGGTTCTTTTGAGAGACTCAAAGGCACGACTGGCCTCCAATGGCCAAGAGGAAGGATCGGCCCCTTTTTTGGTAAGGGTTGTAATGGGTGCTACCAAAGTAGAAAAACCAGCAATGAATTTCCTATAATAATTTGCAAAGCCAAGGAAGCAATGAATCGCCTTTAAGGAGTTGAGTTGTGGCCATTCGAGTATAGAATTGAGCTTCTCCGGATCCATGGTAAACCCTTGGTCCGAGACAATGTATCCCAGGAAAGTGGTTGAGGATTGATGAAAGACACACTTCTCCATCTTGGCGTACAGCTTGTTGGCCCGTAGACGAGATAGCCCATCTTGGTATGGAGAATGTGTTCCTCGAGGGTCTTGGAAAAGATGAGGCTATCATCCAAATAGATAATCACAAATAAATTCAACAGATCACGGAAAACCTCATTCATAAAGTCTTAGAAAACTGCAGGTGGATTGCACAACCCAAACGGCATCACAAGGTACTCATAGTGACCACTGCGCGTGTTGAACGCGGTCTTCCACTCGTCTCCACTGAGGATGCGAATAAGGTTATAGGCCCCCTGTAAATCAAGTTTAGAAAAGATCGTTGAGCCTTGCAACCTATCGAAGAGCTCAGAGATAAGAGGCAAAGGGTAGCGATTCTTGATGGTAATCTTATTTTAAAAAAGTAAATCGATACACGGGCGAAGCGTCCCATCTTTCTTTTTTACAAAAAAAATCCTGCTCCGGCGGGGGAGGTGGATATCCGGATAAAGCCTTTTAGAAGGTTCTCCGTGATATACTCGGCCATGTCCTCCGTCTCAGGCAAAGATAGTGGATATGAACTGGCTTTGGGAAAATGGGCACCCGGAATAAAGTCAACCGGGCAGTCGAAAGGGCGATGAGGGGTGAGCTCCTCGGATTTGGCCTTACTGAAGACGTCCAGGAACTCCGAATAAACCTCCGGTAGGGTGGCGTCTTGCGGGGGAAATGTTTCCAAAACGGCCAATACCGTAGAGGACGGAGGAGGCACTTCCACATGGGGGGGATCTCCATTGGACGGGGAACTCGGCAGTTCAATCGATAATGGGATTGTGAAGTTGTAGCCATTGTAGGCCCAGAATGAGTTGAACCGAAGGGGAATGGATGACATCAAAATAAATGATTTCCAAATGTCCATCCTTCATAGAAAGTTCAATGGGAAGTGTCTCAAAGGAGATAAAGGCTGGCTGAAGAGGTCGACCATCGATAGCCTCCAACCCGACCGGAATGGCCTTCTCCCGGAGAGGGATGTTGTACTGGATAGCAAAAGCATGATTCATGAAGTTCACTCCGGATCCAGAATTGAGGAAGGCCAGGGCAGGGATTTGGATGCTGACGTACTTAAGGAAGACAGGAAGTAAGATGCGCTTGGGGAGATCCTGTGCGGCAGAGGGGAAAGAAAAGATAGTACCCAGTGAAATCTCCTCATACCTCACTGGGTGTTGGCGTTTCCCGGCCTCAAGGGACAACGCGGCAAGATGTGCCCAGGAGATCCGCAATAGAAGCACAGGCCCTCATTCCTCCGACGTAGTCGCTCCGTAGAAGAAAGTTGATGGCTGCCCAGTTGCATGGGTTCAGGAGTGTCCAATGCCGGTAAGGCAGGAGCAGGACACCTGGAAGCGGAAGGCATAGAAACAGGAGTACAAGGACGTTGATGTTCAGCCCGCCTTTCCAGAAGTCGTTGATCCACCCTGATGCCAAAGCAATCAAGCCCTCCAATGAGGATGGCCTTTCACAAGCCGCCAGTTCGTCCTTTAAGGATTTCGAAGGCCCTGCCAGAAAGCCGCGAAAAGTGCACCATCATTCCAGTCAGTCTCAGCTGCGATTGTTCGGAATTCCAGAGCGTTCCGCGCCACAGATTTCCGACCCTTTGAAATGTGGAACAAGGAGGAAGCAGCCATATCACTACGTCCAGGGGTGTCAAAGACTAAACGAAATTCTCTCTTAAAGTTGGGGAAGCAGTAAGTGAGTTCCGGTTTTAGCTCCCAGATTGGTGAAGCCCAGGCCAAGGCGTCCCCGGTGAGAAGGGAGAAAATATAAGCTACTTTAGTTTAGTCCGTGGGGAAGCGAGAAGGTGACAATTCGAATTGTATCTCGCACCGATTTAAAAACCCACGGCAAGCAAGCGGGTTTCCAGCGTATTTACTAGGTGTTGGGATCCGCAACTCCGAAGAGCCTGTTCCTTCTCGGGAAACAGTGGGAGGGATAACGGAACTGGAGACATTAACCTGGGGAATCTGAGAGGTTAAGGATGCAACCTGTTGGTTAAGAGCAGTAACCTTGTTGTCCAAAAAGGTAAAGTGTTTAGAGATAGTGGTCAGGGTATCTTCCACCTCAGGGGGGTCTGGGTCTGATGGGCTCTGCATAATGTAACGCTTGGCCTGTCCACAAGCCAGACGAGACCCCGGGACTGAGGTGGAAAGGACAAATACCACACACCTAACAGTAAACGGGGGCGGGGCCGGAGTGTGGAAGTAGCGTAGCTGGTCCAGGGAACAAAAATAGAAAGAGTTCAGTACTTGCCAAATTCAGCGTAGAAGGGTTAAGTACGTAAGCCAATGGTCTAGGTGTTGGGAGAGCAGCGTGGTAGAGTGTCCGTAAGCCTGGGTCGTGGAGAGGAGAGAGCTGTGTCGTAGGGGTCCGTTAGCCGAGTCCAAGGGATATAGAAGACAGCGAGGTAGAGAGTCCAAAGCCAAATCCAAGGGGTCCAGAGAGCAGCGTGGTCAAAGTCCAAAGCCAAAGTTGAAATCCAGGGAGGTCAGCAGAGAATCCAGGAACAGGAACAGGGACTGAAACACAAGAGAGCCAAGCAGAAGCAGACAGCATCAAGGTACAGGAGCTATGCAGAGCACTGTGGTAATGGAGAGACCAGGCTAAATAGTGGGCTGGGACCTATCAGGGGAAAGGAAGGAGCGGAGGTGCGGTCCAGGGGTAGCCCTGATAGGAGAGAGGAGCCTGGGGGCGGACCTGGTGGAACAGGGGCAGGAAAGCGCGCCGATGCGTACGCCGTAATGGAGGAGGCGGGACCAGGCTCCTGGCACCATGAAATCGAAGCCTGGGTCCGTGCGCGTCACCCCTACAGGCGTGGAGACAGCCACAGGGGAGATGCCGAGGGCCGGGGAACGCCGCCGGGGGTTAGAGGCAGCGGGGAAAAGAGGTAAGGAAGCGCCGATAGCGGGAGTCCCCGCAGCGCGGGTCCTTACACAGCCCTGGAGGATTGAGGCGGCCTGCCGTGCTGCCTGGTGAAAGGTGCCCATGGAGGTGCCTGTCAGGAGAATCTTCCTTCTACCAGTCTACAGAAGGGGAGCGCAATCTTTTTCTCCTGCGCCTCCCTACCGGCTGTCCCTCTCTCCGAGCACCCCCATACCTTGGTTCCGCCGTTCTGCACGTCATGATGTCACGTTGCCATGGCTACGCGTCTCCAAAAGCCATCTGAACCAATGTAAGTGAAGTTTACAGAGGCCTTAGCCGCTTAATTTAAGTGCCTTCGGGAAGTGTGCAGGGCCTCGGTAAATCCTGGGCCCCCCGCAGGTAATCTCACGCCCCCCAGTTTGCGCACCCCTGGTCTACAGCAAGGAAGGTGAAGGAGAGGGGGAAGGAGAAAGAGGATGGAAGGAGAGAGAGGAGTGAAGGACAGAGAGGGGGGAAGAGAATGACTGGGGAAGGAGAGAAAGGGGGGAATGAGAGATGGGAAGAAAGTGGAGTGAGAGAGAGGGGACAGGGATATTGTGAGAGAGAGGGTACAGGGATATTGGGAGAGGAGTGAGAGATAGGGGACAGGGATATTGGAAAAGAGGATGTGAGTGAGCCCACTGCCTACAGGCTGCTCTGGAGGATTGAGGGGGCCTTTTAGAGCCCTGTGGAAGGGGCCTGCCAAGCTGCCTGCTGAAAGGTTCCCAAAGAGGTGCCTGTCAGGGGAACCTCCATTCTACCAGTCTACAGCATGCTGCAGGGACAGGCACCTCCATGGTCCCCTTTACTACGCTGGCCTAGTACAGGATTCGCAGCTGTCGCCCCCTCTCGGCGGCCCTGGGCGGCGTTTCAAAGCTCCCGCGCCCTGCGGGCCAATAGAAACTCATGACATCATCAGGTTCGGAGGTGTCATCAGGACGTCATTCACTCTCCTACAGTCTACGTCATTCTTGCACTGCCATGGCTCAAGTTGCATAATCCTCCTGTAGATTGTACAGAATCTTTATCCTGTTATATAGTAGGCGCTGGTGCATGTGTGAATGCGCGCCGGGTATTGCGCGGGCGTTACGTTTGTATAGGGCAAGCTGTGATGCTAGGGGGGTGGCTATGACGCGCGCGCATCCCAAGAATACAAATGTCTGGTTTACAGCCAATGATCATTGACGCCCACGCACTATATTACAGACCTTAGAGGCCTGTGGAGGGGGCCTGCCGAGCTGCCTGCTGAAAGGTGCCCAAGGAGGTGCCTGTCAGGGGAACCTCCCTTCTACCAGTCTATAGCATGCTGCCTGGACAGGTACCTCCATGGACACCTTCCAGCAGACCCCCTCTGCGGATCAGGCCAGATTAGGTTTGCCGGCAGGATAGTGAGGGAGAGAGGCAGCAGCTGGGGGTTCCATGTAGGAGGGCTCGGGAGCCACAGGTTGCCGACCTCTGGTATAGGGAGCCGTTTGTAACATTACATTTTTGTTAACACTGTTGCTGTCTTTATGTTTGCACAATTGATTGTGGCCTGTCCTAAGACATTTTGTCAGCAAAAAATACTTTGTCACTCATTCTGTGGGCAAAAGTGCATACCCACCAATTCTAATAATAATAATAACATGTTCTTGTATAGCGTTGCTAGTTTTACGAATTGGTGTTTGTGGGATCCTCCAGTTTAGATAACATTAAAAAAAATGAATTCAATAGCAGGAATTACACAGTACACAATAATATAACTTTATGAACACACTTTGCAGAGCCCTGGAGAGAACAATACAGCAGATCTTTACATTGTGTCAGTGAGCAAATTGCATTATCTGATATCCCTCTATGCATCACGCTTATACAGAAAAGGAATCCACCATGTGTTACTGTTCTCAAACTTTACACAGTCAAAAATCAAATTCTATATTTGAATATATCTAATATTTTATTGTTTTTATTAACATGTAGAATATACAGAAACATAACATTCTAATAACACATCTTACAATTAAAACCAAGCAGTACATTTGTTTTATGTGGGTCTACTGACTCTCTCCCTATGGCATCCAATTGAACAAGACCACATTCTGCTTAGGCACAGCTGCTCTTTGTGGTCGATGCCTTTTGAAGCTCTGACTTGAGCTTTTCCATGTTTTGCATCAGATGGAGCACACTTTCATAAAGGTATTGAACATCCCATTTACTGGCCATTGTTTTCTTCCATTCCGATGTCTCCTGGACCTCCTTGCATAGTTGTTACAAGAGAGCTTCCAGATGTGGTATGCTCCATTCGTGTTTTTGGATAGAAATGGAATCCGCCATGAACTTTTCCCTTTCCTTCTTTAATTTTGCAAAATTCTCATTTAGTGTCTTGGTTATAAATGCTGATGTTCCGATTATTTCTTTGATTACTGCAATTTGTCCCTGTCGCTGCAGAACCTGGATCGTTATTTTGTTGTAGTCTTGTTGGTGACTGTAGCTCAATTTTACAAAAATCACCAGGGAGAACAGAAGTAAAATGTTGGTGATTTTGGGATGGTATCTGGTGAGATGATCAAAGAAAAATTAGTGTTATAGCGCTAAAACTTAAATACTATCTAGTGAAATATCAACAATAAGTGATAAACTATATATATAAACTATATATATAATATATATATATATATATATATATATATATATATATATATACTAGGCTGTCGGGTACAAAACTGATAAGTACAATCAGAAACAGAACATATAACACATTAACCAGGCAATCTTGTATAGGTAACTACTCCCAGCTTCAAAAATAGCGATACAGAGACTCTGAGAAATAATCTGAGAGACCCAAAAATGAAAAGTATATGACATATATGAAGTCCAAAAGATGGTTCTAAATCCACAGCAAATCAGGTTATAAGTTCTTGGCCAAATAACATTGCATATTGTGTACAATTAGGGATTGAACTGACAAAGAAAGATGGACCCAATAAGAGAGTAGCTAGAGAAACTAGAGCCAGCCTTGAACCGAACCCTTAGTAACTCATTAGCATAAATATCTCGGTCCTAGCTTCTGCATCCCTTAATGGCCAAAGGTATTGAGGTAAATACCTGTGTCCTTATGGTAAAGCCTTGTAGAATCCCGCGTGCTGAAGCTATGGTGATACCGAAGCCTCAGACCTTCCGGGAAAAACTTCAGGCTGCTCACATGGAGGTGCCCGTCTCCTCTCGGCGTTCTCCAATAAGGTGTAGCGAATTGTCGGAACCTGCGCTGCGGAAGTGCGTTACTCCAATCGTGGGGCAGTAGAGTTGAAAAAATTGGTGGAACAGCAGGAACCCAGAAAAAGCACCGATCAACTCACCAGTGGTAGCAAAAAATAAAAAAGGTTTATTGAATTACATTGTTAAAAACAAAAAACAAACTAACGTAACAAACAAAATCTCCTACATGTTTCAGGCTCTCCAGCCTTTTCTCAAGGAGTACTCCACTTTGCACTGTCGGTACACACAGCAGGATTTCTCTCCTCTCCTACACGTGGCTAGCAGCGAGGGAAGGGGGGGTAATCCGAATAGAGCGATCACGCCAGAGTCGATACAGTGGCTAGTTGACTCCTCTCAGTGTCCTCCCACCTCCCGATAGCGGCCACGCGCCCGCGCGTTCACATGTGCAGAATAAGGAAGTAGTCTGCTGTTACAGCCTGCTTGTAGCTGAAACTGCTCCGTGTGTTGGCACAGCACTAAAAGTCAATAACGGTGACACTTGCACCACCCTACGCGTTTCGTGAAGCAGCCTTCACTTCATAAGGGGTTATGGTTAGCTAGGCATGGTTCCTCTTAAATACCCTTGCTAATTGAATAATAATTATCATTAAAAACTCTAATCAAACAATTGCATAAGGTTAAAAGTATCATGCTCTATCACTATGACATATAATACACTTACATACATAACATGACAAAACAATAATAGACATAATACAAATACATATATATATTTCCTATATGCTCCATTAGGTGGCCCAAGGATGCCCATTATGAATCATATAGGAGCATTATTATGCCACACTAACTATATATATAAGCAGTGCTAATTACAGCATGAATGGAAACAGATATAGATGACATTGAACACTCCAAACGAATCCAAAAACATTTATTTTTCCAGAAAAGACCCCAAATCAAAATCAATATTAAGCCCACTGGGATAAGAGTTTTTAATTCATAAATCCAGCAGGCTTCACGTTTATTGATTTGTTTAACTTATTTCCACCCCTCCAATCGGGTAAAAAAAACCTCAATAGCTTGGCAGATCAATCGTTTAGGATTTGTATAATGATGTAATAGGAAATTATGTGACACACTGTGTAGTAAGTCCTTTACGGATATTGTACACATGTTCGTATATCCTTCTTTGATATGTTCTTTCTGTTTTGCCTACATGTTGCAGGCCACACGGGCACTGCAATAAATAGACAACAGACTCAGATTTACATTTAATTACAGAACTAATCTGATATTCCTTAGTGGTCACATTTGATTTAAATGTTTCGCTACTGACGCTATGTAGACATGTTGTACATTTTGAACATAGAATAAAGCCCCTTTAGAATTTGGATGAATTGTAGTCAAATTCTTGTTTTTTAGGGGGCAACTTGGAACTAGCTTATTTTTTTAAATTGCTAGCTTTTTTTAAAAATAATAGAGGGTTGGGGAGTCAGAATTTGTGATAATGTTGTATCCTGGAGCAATATAGGCCAATGTTTGGAAAATATTTTTCGAATTTTTGGGGCTATTAAATTATATTGAGTAATGAATGATACTTTATCTTGTGCTCCTGGAGATTCCTGCTTCCTCTTATATTCTAACAATTTATCCCTGCCCATTTGTTGGACCAAAGCGAGTGTCTCATCAAGCTTCCCAGCAGAGTATTTCATCTCTACAAATTTATTTTTAAGTTCATCCGCCTGTCTTGCAAACGCCCCATCGCTGGAGCAATTACGTCTCAGGCGGACGAACTGCCCCTTAGGAATATTTTTTAGCCCTTGAGGATTGTGATGACTATCTGCCATCAAATACTTATTTGCTTGCACTGATTTAAAATATGTTTTAGTGTGGATATTATTATCACTCACACTGATATTTAAATCACTGAGGAGGACTGAACTAGCCACAGTATTGACTCTGGCGTGAACGCACCGTTCGGATTACTCCCCCTCCCCCTTCCCCCGCTGTAAGCCACATGTAGGAGAGGAGAGAGATCCTGCTGTGTGTACCCACGGTGCAAAGTGGAGTACTCCAAGGAGCATTCCTGTGCTGCTATTCGGACAAATAACATCTCAAAAGCCTGCTTTTATCCTGCTTTTTGTAAGTAGGATTCCAATTTCTCTTTACATATCTTATGTTTGCTCGTGAGACCCATTGAAGATCACAGGAGTATCTATCTGGACATTGATATACAGTATGGTCAGATTTCACTGTTTGTTTCAGGCGCCTGGTTTATGTGTTATATGATATGGTGAGATGAGAAACATTTATTGAAGAAATCCAAGCTTGGTTCCATTCTAACATCAGCCACCAAAATGCTCTAGAAGCCGCATGCTCAAACTGCCTCCCTGCATTCGGTCTCTGGATGAAACGTTTGAAGATAGTATGCTACCTTTGGACTAATTCACTGTTGTGCCCCCCGTTGATTGAAGACCATCATCAGGTGTGTGATGAATACTGAGCGATGGCTGGTTGCTGATCTCACAGTGCTGCCTTAGGAATCTCTTTGAGGCTCTGCCCTTGGATAATATAATCCCAGTGTAGGAAGTGCTGCTGCCAATATCATTGGCAGACGTACATCTTCCTCTGGTCATCATTTTGTGAGACATATACCGGATCCATGATTCTTCCCTGGCAAACACAGAGGAAAGGAACTTGTTTAATACCTCTTCTTTTTCCTTATCTCCAAAAATCTGCCTACCCATCTCACACTGAAAGGGTCCTATATTTTCGTTTCTCATTTTTTTGTTATTAAGGTACTTAAAGCTGCAGTTCAGGCAATATCCTGCATGTGTGTGTTTATTAATAAATCAGTTCTGTAGTAAGAAAAAATACTTTTAGCATTTTCTGTTTTAAAAAAAACAACTTTGAAAGACCAATTTTCTTGTATTCTATTTTAACAAGCATGCTTGTTCCTATAGCAACCATTTACATTACCCATATTTAAAGATATCGCCAAACTTTGCCGATCAATAGACGGAGAACGAATTGACCGGCAGCTATGCCGTTCTTTAGGTAATTAGAGATTGCCCACATGAAACTATTGAAGTAAAAAAAAAATTTTTTAAAAAGACTGAACTGCAGCTTTAAAGAACTTCCTAGGGTTGATCTTACTTTCTATTGCAATCCTTTTTTCATTATCCATTTTTGCTAATTTGATTGTCCTTTTGTCATTTTTGAGAGACAGTGGGTTGACAGTGACTGGGTGGGTCAGTGACTAGACAGTGACTGGTTGAGTGGGTGGGTGGGGACAGTGACTTAGACAGTGACTGGGTGTGTGGGTGGGAGACAGTGACTGGGTGGGTTGGTGGGTGGGAGACAGTGACTGGGTGGGTGGGAGACAGTGACTGGGTGGGTTGGTGGGTGAGAGACAGTGACTGGATGGGTGGGAGACAGTGACTGGGTGGGTGGGAGACAGTGACTTTGGGTGGTTTGACAGTGACTGGGTTAGACAGTAACTTTGGGAGACAGTGGGTTAGACAGTGACTGGGTGGGTGGGTGTTAGACAGTGACTGGGTGGGTGGGAGACAGTGACTGGGTGGGTGACAGTGACTTACCTTGACTGGGTGGGTGCAGCTTGCCGCCGGACTCTTCCCCCTCCTGCCCCCGATATCCCTGCGGCAGCTGCCCGGGAGGGGAGGTGGGTTTGGGGTGTGGGAGGTGGGCTCGGGGTGGGGGGGGGCCACGGGAGGTGGGCTCGGGTGGAGCGCGGGAATCTGGCCGCGGGGGGAGCGCGGGAAGCTGGCCGCAGGGGGAAGCAGGCCGCAGGTTAGCTGGTACTTCCCCCTCCGTCCCACGTTGGGAGCGATGGGGGGGAAGCGGCCCTGACCTGCGCATGCGCACCGGGTCCTGCGCACCGGGACCGCTGGGGAATTGCAGCCATTTTTCGCCACGCGTCTGCCCCGCAATTCCTGAGGACGTGCCCCAAGAGCCGCAAGTGGCTCGCGAGCCGCGGTTTGACGACCCCTGCCCAAGGGTATACACTGATAAGTGTGCTTTTCTAACAATGTGTTTTAAAGACTGCCAATTTATCCCTGCAAAAACATAATCCCAGTGTGTAGATTAGACCTCAGTTTATTAAAATCTGCCTTTCTAAAGTTTAAGGTCTTTGTTTAACCCAAGTAATCTGTTTTTTGATCATTTATTTCAAATGAGACCATGTTATGATCACTGTTACCCAAATGTTCCAGGACTTGAATATTTGTTATTACTTCTACATTGTTTGATACTGTATGACCAAATCCAGTTCTGCCCCTCTCCTGGTTGGTTCCTCAATAATTTGGGTCATATAATTGTCTTTAAGCACCCCCAAAAAACTATTTCCTTTTGTTGTAATGCTAATATCATTTCCCCAGTCTATGTCTGGATAATTAAAAAAAACCATTATGCAAACATGACCCAGTTTTGATTCCTGTCTCCAATTGCAAAAGTATTTTAGCTTCCTCAATCTCACAGATATTTGGTGGTTTATAGCATATCCCAACAAACATTTTCTTTATACTTTTGCCTCCACTGCTAATTTCAATCCACAAGGTCTCTACATTTTCATCATTCCCTTCATAAACATCATCCCTAATAATAGGTTTTAAATCCGGTTTAACATATAAACATACTCAACCTCCCCTTCTATTTGTTCAATCCTTCGGAAAAAGGGAATAACCCTCTAAATTAACTGCCCAGTCATGAGTTTCATCCCACTATGTTTCAGTAATTCCTATGATATCACACTGCTCCCTTGCAGCTATTAATTCAAGCTCCCCCATTTTATCTGTCAGGCTTCTTGCATTAGCAAGCATGCATTTAAGGTTTTTTTCAGGCTTTACTATTATCTTATCTGCTCCTTCCTTTCTGCACCCACTTGGTTTAGTCTTTAGAAGTTTTCTAGTATTATCTGTATTTACTATGGGTGTCTCGCTGCTTGTCAAACTTGCACTTGCCCCCATTCTACCTCCATACCCCCTTGTATCCTCCTCTATTCCATTTAGTTCATTATCTGTTTCATTCCCCTCCCCCCTCCATCCTAGTTTAAAATCTCCTCCAACCTTTTTAGCATTCTCCCCCCTAGCACAGAAGATCCCTCTTCATTGAGGTGCAATCCGTCCCTAGAATATAGATGGCACCTCTCAGAAAAGGAGTCCCAGTGCTCTAAAAACCCAAACCACTCCTTCCTGCACCACTTTCTTAGCCATGCATTAACCTACCTAATCTCTGACGGTCTCCCTGCAGTAGCGCATGGCACTGGTAGTATTTCTGAAAATAGTACCTTGGAGGTCCTTGCCTTAAGCTTTTGGCCTAGATCCCTGTAATCATTTTTTAGGACCCTCCATCTTTCTCTAACTTTGTCATTGGTGCCAACGTGTACCAAGACCGCCAGGTCAATCCCAGCCCCTCCCCAACAATCTGTCGATCCGATCCGCAATGTGCCAAACCCGAGCACCCGGGAGACAACAAAATGTTTGGTTCATGTGGTCATGGCAACAGATTGCCCTATCTACCTTCCCAATAATGGAGTCCCCTACCACCACAATCTTTCTTTGTATCTGAGCATCCTGAGTCCCCACTGTGCTGGAGGAACTATTCCCCTGGCTGCTAGAGGAATTAGTCTCCCCCAGCCTTGCCATTTCTGCCCCGACATTCCCAATATCTTCACTCAACATGGCAAATCTATTGGGATGTGTCAGCTCAGAAACGACCTGCCTCTCCCTATTGCCCCTGCTTCCCCTTCTAACTGTCACCCAGCTACCTACCTGCTCCTCACTAACAGCAACCAAGCTACCGACCTGCTCCTCACTAACAGCGCCACCATCTGCACCACTAGTCGAAGCAAGGGCCTGCTCACTGAGCTCTAAACCCCTTTCAAAATTGCCAATGTCCCTCAATATTGCAAGTTGCCTCTTCAGATCAGCAATCTCTGACTCTAAAGTGACCGCCCGCTCACACTTTTCACAGCGGTATGCTCCTTGGAACAGCTGCTCCAAGTGAACATACATGTGGCAAGATGTGCATTGAGTGGCATTTTCAATCCTGCTCATTGTAGCAACTATGAAGTTTATAAGTACTAACAGTAAACTGTACTTCAATATACAGGCAGTCCTCGTTTTACAACGCTTCGTTTTACAACGAATGGCTTATCCAACGCTATGCAATGCATACCTATGTTCATTTTTACAACACCAAAACGGCTTATCCAACGCTCTTACGACGCTTTGCAAAGTTGTTTATGTGTATATAATATATATATATATATTATACTATATAATATATTATATTTTTATATTAATTATGTATTATGTAATATGATATATATATATATATATATATAATACAGGAGATGCACTATATCATTTATGTGTATGCTGCATATCTTATTGTCTGCGTAAAATATTTTGTGTATTTTAGCATTAAAAATGCCTTCAGGAACGGAACCTTTCATTTAAACAGTGTTCCTATGGGAAAACGTGTTTCGCTTTACAACGTTTCGCTATCCAACGCCATTTTGAGTAACGCATTGTGTCGGATAACCGAGGACTCCCTGCACTATACCTTGTTTAACTGCTTCCTTGTTAAAACTGCTTCTGTTTCTAACTGCACACACTTTAAACAACCAGCACTTCAAATCAATCACACAGATCAGTCAGTATACGCAAGCCTCTGTGTTTAACAGGGAAGAATCAAGTTCAATAGTAGTGCCGCAGGAAGAAGCCACAACCTGCATATTAATGAACAATTGGTTAACTGAGGAAGAAGAGGAATAGGGTAGGAACTGATCACCGCGCAAAAGTAGGGCTGGAGGCTTGTATCCAAAACAAAGATGATTTATTAAATGCGCATATTAGCAAGGAAGGCAAAAAAAGGTCCTCTAACGCGTTTCTCACCCGAAGGGTGCTTTATCAAAGAGTGTGAGTGATATCTTTAAATCCCCTGACAGCCCCCTGAACTGAGTGTATTTGGCGCCAAAATCCCCTGAAATCAGGTGATCGAGATTGAATGAAAGAAAGGCTACAAGAGCCTATATGGGACAAAACACCCAACAGGGAGTCAGTCTGAATATAAAAAAATAATACAACATTATATAAATGGTAAACAATGTGTTAATATCTATAAAGACAATATAAAAAAAACAGAGGGAAATCCCATCCTCTGCAGGTGGGTGGGGCCTGGGTCAGAGGGCAGGCCTAGGTCAGTGGGTGGGGCTGAAGCTGCAGCCTAAGAGAGAGGCTGGAAAAGGTGAGAGGGAGCGGAAGGGGCGGGGCTGAAGCTACAGCCTGAGAGACAGGATGGGAAAGGTGAGAGGGTGACGGGAAGGGTTAAATCACAGGGGTAAAAACAGATATAAAAAGGAAAGGATACAGGAAGTAAGAGACACAAAGAGAAAATGACATACAAGAGAGAAATACATAAGAGGGAAAAGAAAGACATGAAGGAGAGAGAGCAAAGAGAAAGAAAAGAGAGAGCAGAAAGAGAAGAGAAAGCAAAGAGAGAGAGCAGCGAGAAATAGCAGAGAGAGAGAGAGAGAGCAAAAAGTGCAGAGAGCAAAGAGAGAGAGCGCAAGCAAGGATAGAGAGCAAAGAGAGAGCAGAGAAAGAGGGAGAGAGAAGAGAAAGAGCAAAGAGAGAGACATGAGGGGGCCCTAAAAAAAATGCCTGGTGGGGTCCGCACATGTCTAGCTACAGTACTTTAACTAGACTGTATACTTATCAATAGGGGTGTAGCTAATCATTCAGTGTGACATTGGATTCACCTTGCTACCTATGTATGCTGGCCCATACAGGGGAAGCATTGTCTTGTACATAGCAGTTTACCCTGTCCAAGATCGCCACCCTATGGAGGATTTTATTAGTCCTATGTGGACATATATTCTGTGCATGTCAGAGTAATCTCAGCCGTGGGTTTTTGACCCCCTTGTGAAGACATTGAGTTCTCATTGGCTACTAGTCCACGTAATAAATTCCACAGTGGGTTCCTAATATAAGACCTTTTCTGGTCCCTCTCTGGGACCTACCTTGTTAATAGATACCATGATTCTCTTGATTAGATACTAGAGTATTAGGTGGAGCGGTTAGGTCACCACAATTGTTCTTTATTTCTCAGGCTGGCCAGAATGACATATGCTTACAGCCAATTCCCAAACGTCTGGTTACCACATTTTCTCCTCATCTTTATCCTCACCCTGTCAACTTTTACCTAACTACTCTTCCCTCCCCCGCTCCGACCCACCACTTAATTTTCACACTGCACCTATTGTCCCCCCACCTACCCCTTCCCTCCCATCCTACTGGGCTATCACTGAGTGCAGCGCCACCCAAATAGCCACCAGGCCCCCATCCCGATCCCCACCCTGCCATACCTTGAATTCATCCACCTACCTTCACAGGCCGATCAACTCAATCCATGACCGCTGCTGAAGAATGCCAGCCTGGCAATGAGCCAGGATCTGTAGTCACTGATCCTGCTGGCCACCTTCTGTACCCGGTGAGACCCGTACTACCTCAAACAGAAATATTGATAAGTAACTCTCCTTCTTCCTCCTGCAACCCACCTTTCCGCTCTCCCTCTACATCTCAAAGGGACCACTGTACCCAGCTAACACCCACCCCCCATTCCCACAATGGGGGGGGGGATTTCTTATGGAGCTAGAAATAGTGGGTTTCAGCTCTGGAGAGCATATGGTTCATAACCTGGTAAGAAAGAAAAAACAGGGGGGCCAGTGGGAAAACGGCTGCTTTAAACATTTCTGAGTCGGGTGGTGCCCTACTGTATATCCATATTTAATAATGGACATGAGAATAAGCATCGTCTTCCTCTCCCCGTGAACATACAGTTAACGTTGATACCACAGACCCTGTAAGTGTTAAAGCGTCTGTAAAGGAGGTGGAGAAGTATCTGGATGGACAGAATCTGGATCTAATTTTTAATAATGGAATTTTTTTTGTGTTTTCTATTTTTATTTTCTGTTATTGTTTTGGTGTTTGCTTTTTAATTGTGGTTTATTTTTGGTGTTTTGCTTTGTAATAATGGTGTTTCTGTGGTGTTTTCTCTTTTTTTTCTGGTGTTTTGATTCTTAACTCTGGAATTTGCTTTATTGATTTCTGGTATTTTATATGTGTTTACTTTTTATTGTTGTTTATTTGGAGATTGTTTTGATTGAATTAGATATTGTTGGTGGTTGTTTATTTTTTAGGTTGACCATTGACTGTGAAAGTAGTAGATCATGCCCATATTATATAGCGGCGATAAATGCCCCTATAGCGCCCCTATGCATTCAAATAAATACACAGAGCCCCCTCTATTTCCCCCCTCTTCCCATGTCTTTCTCTCCCGTCCGCCTTACTCACCCCCTCTTGCCTCGCATGTATTTATCTCCCCTGCATCTTACTCCCTTTTCCTCACTCCCTCACCTCACTCACCCCCACCTTCCGTCATTTACCCCACTCTCACTCAATCCCCACCACAAAATACATACCAACTATTACCACTCCCCCCAATACATATTAAAAAGATCCCCACTCCCCCAATACATATTAAAAAGACCCCCACTCTCCCCAATACATATTAAAGACCCCCACTCCCTAATACATATTAAAAAGACCCCCACTCCCCCCAATACATATTAAAAAGACCCCCACTCCCCCAATACATATTAAAAAGACCCCCACTCCGCCCAATACATATTAAAAAAAAAAACACTCCCCCCAATACATATTAAAAAGACCCCCACTCCCCCCCCCTCCTCCCCCAATACATATTTAAAAGTGCAGTAACCCCTGAAGGGACGTGTATCAGATCAGTGTTGGGGCAGTATGCAGGGCAGCCATCTTGGGATAACATGTTTTTCTGTAACTCCTTTCCCAAAGCCTTGTTTATGATAGACTCTTCCGTGTCCTGATTCACCTCCGTAAACTGAGGGCCTCGCTACAAGGGACACTCTCCCGTGCTGCAAAACAATAACAATGGTTTCTATCTGAACATAACTACTCACTGCGTAGGTCCCTAGCTTGATCTCTGCTCCCTCTGTCTCCAACTGTCACTAACTGTCCCAGAATCCTCCTGCTCATTTCCCCCACTCCTCCCAATACATATTTAAAAGACCCCCACTCCCCCAATACATATTAAAAAGACCCCAACTCCCCCCCAATACATATTAAAGACCCCAACTCCCCCCAATACATATTAAAAAGACCCCTACTCCCCCAATACATATTAAAAAGACACCAACTCCCCCCAATACATATATACATATTAAAAAGACCCCCACTCCCCCAATACATATTAAAAAAGACCCCCACTCCCTAATACATATTAAAAAGACCCCAACTCCCCAAATACATATTAAAAAGACCCCCACTCCTCCCAATACATATTAAAAAGACCCCAACTCCCCCAATACATATTAAAAAGACCCCCACTCCCCCAATACATATTAAAAAGACCCCTACTCCCCCAATACATATTAAAAAGACCCCTACTCCCCCAAAAATATTAAAAAGACCCCACTCCCCCCAATACATATTAAAGAGACCCCCCACTCCCCCCCCAAAACAATGGCTTCTATCTGAACCTAGCTACTCACTGCGTAGGTCCCTAGCTTTATCTCTGCTCCCTCTGCATCTCCAACTGTCACTAACTGTCCCAGAATCCTCCTGCTCATTTCTCTTGTCTCTGGGCAGGAAAAGGGGCGTGGCTAAGCTCCTGCCTGGTGATTGGCAGAACACCATCAACAGAGGGTTTTACTAGAATGCTTCTTTAACCCTAAATAGTAACTCCAATAAGGAGATCACATACACACCTACCTTGGCACCTAATCCCAGCCCCCACATAGAAAAAATGCAATTCCTAATAAGTACTAATAACATGATTCCCCCCCCCCCCCAAAAAAAAAAATAATCAGCCCACATTTCAGCCCCCTTCCCTTAGAATTAGATTCCCCAATGAACCAGACACCCTCCCCATTGCGACCCAGAGACACCCTCCGACCTTTCCTTATCAGCTGCTCCTTGTCCCTCCACAGCCCGGACACGGTGGAGTTGAAAAGGCGTCTGCATTGAGAATCCATCGCTAGGTAGGGACGGGATGGGGTCAGTGGCCGGGGGTCCCGGGCCCCGGTAAGATGGGGGTCCCGCTAAGCATCAGAGGAGAGTTTGGAGATCAGACAGACCCCCTTGGGTGTCAGCTCGTCTCCCCCTCCCGGGGTGTGAGCCCCCCGCAGGGGGAGGTGCGTACGGTTCAGACTACATAAGCCTACTTCACACCGCCTTCTTACTTTCTGCCCATTGAGAAACTATTCTCCAAGACAACAATTCACCGCAAAGAGATTCCACCTTGCCAGCTTTCTCATATTGAGAGCTTTGGCGCACTGTTCAATGTGCCTCCATAAACATTTTATTTTTTATTTTCTTCTCTTCTAAATTCTGCTTTCTTGGAGATATTTGGCAATAGCTTCATACGTGATGTGGCCAAAATTGCCTACAATAACGAAAACCTAAGATATTTTTTTTTTCCCGTGTAATATTATCCCTTCCACACCTGAGATCATATTAAGATATCTTAATTCTAGGCAGACCATTCAAAGTGTGCGAGTGTGTGCGCACATATTATAGACAACTACTGTACCATGTTAATAAAATATTCCATTTGAAAAGCCTTTTTCGGTATTTGAATTGCTTTTGAATAGTGTTTTTTACCTGAATGTAACACTGCGGCATTAACTTTTTAACTTTCCAAGAAATCTATTAATATTTTTGCTTGCACTTTTCTAAACGCCCATAGATTCCCCACACACATTCACCACAAAATGAATTAACAACAAATAAAGATTTTCCATCATTAATTTAAAGGGCTCTTTAAACTGAATACACATTATGCAAACTTGACGCTGCTTTAATAATAAATTGATCTTGACAGCAAAATTAGATTCAATTAAATAGAATTAAAATTGCCTACCATAATGAAAACCCAAGATATTAGGTATGTTCCGTTTGCCCACCTATCCCACCATAATAAGCACATATATCTGATATTAGCTAACCCATAAATGGTTAAAACCTTCAGAGACCCCAATACAAATTTACTGTGTATAACTTCAGTTTCTGATTTGCTCCTTTTCTACTCACTTACTCACTTACTCACTTACTCACGTGCTCAGTGAATGCTTCGCGACTTTCATGCATGACGGGGACTCTGCGTGGCGGCTGGCTGCGGCGATCTCCATCTTCTCCCCTGTATAGGTTGGACTGTGATCCCGTTGCTCCAGTTAAAATGGCCGTGCGGCGTAAAATTATGCCGCGTTGCCATGGCACCGGGATGCTGTGACCTCGCGGCGTTACATTACGTGACGCCACGTAGCCTCCCGTTGCCATGGCAACGCAGCGTCATTTGACACCACGCGGCCATTTTAACAGGAGCTGCAGGGGAACACTACAACTTCAGAGATAATACGCAAAGCGCAAGAACTCCTCCTATATGGTGAATATTCAATCTCGCAGGAATCAGGTAATGTTGATGCTTAATTCTCAATATGCAAAAAGGGAAAAAGGAAGAAATATAGTGCAACGCACTTTAATATAATAACAATAGTTCAGCCAGGAGGAGCTCGAATGCACTCACATGCTCACGAATAAAAACAAGCAATTGGACCACTCTGGGTCCTGTAGTATATGGTGCCGCTCAGTTGTCTAGTGAATACAGCCGCGCGTCCTCCCAACGCTCTCACTTCTGCGATCGGGATGGCGCCTGACGTCACAGATCCTCTCAGCCTATCAGCATCTGCTGCTGGAGCCTCTCAGATTCGGCAGAGAGGAAAGGTATGCGAACAGGTCAGCGGGGGACACCGTAGCTATTACAAACAATAGTCGGCACCAACTTCACAGGACTGCAACAGGGGTAATATCCACGGGGTGTAACGGGAACCCTACGCGTTTCATCCGGATGCAACCGGACTTCCTCGGGAGTATGGATATGTAGCCTTGTGGTCTGAGTTAAATAGTCCCAAAACTAACAACGTCACGACGTAACAGGGGTAAATCTAAACCTGATTGGCTAAAACATATCACAATACTGTACATCAGGGGTGGGGAACCTTTTTTCTGCCAAGGGCCATTTTGATATTTATAAAAATCATTCGAGGGCCATCCAAAATTATCAACTTAAAAATTAGCCTGCTATATTTGGTCAAACATTAAATGAACTCACCACTAATGTGATGGCTGGAACTGCTTCTCTTTGGGTGACTGACTGACTCTTGGGTGGTGGGTAACTATGACTGACTGTGGGTTGGCACACGCGCACGCACACACAGAAATCGGGCAGGGGGAGGGAAATCAGACTCTCAGACCCACTCTCTCTCTCTCAGACCCACACTCTCTCTCAGACTCTCAGACCCACTCTCTCTCAGACTCTCAGACCCACTCTCTCTCTCAGACTCTCAGACCCACTCTCTCTCTCTGACTCTCAGACCCACTCTCTCTCTCTCTCATACTCTCAGACCCACTCTCTCTCTCATACTCTCAGACCCACTCTCTCTCTCAGACCCACTCTCTCTCTCTCTCTCTCTCTCTCTCTCTCTCTCAGACTCTCAGACCCACTCTCTCTCTCTCCGACTCTCTCTCTCTCCGACTCTCTCTCTCTCTCTCTCTCTGACTCTCAGACCCACTCTCTCTCTGACTCTCAGACCCACTCTCTCTCAAACTTTCAGACCCTCTCTCTCTCAGACTCTCAGACCCACTCTCTCTCTCTCAGACTCTCACACCAACTCTCTCGCTCAGACTCTCAGAACTACTTTCTCTCAGACTCTGACTCCCTCTCTCTCTCTGACTCTCAGACCCACTCTCTCGCTCACTCTCAGACCCACTCTCTCTCTCTCTCAGACCCACTCTCTTTCTCTCAGACTCTCAGACCCACTCTCTCTCTCAGACTCTCACTCTCTCTCAGACTCTCAGACCCACTCTCTCTCTCTCAGACTCTCAGACCCACTCTCTCTCTCTCAGACTCTCAAACCCACTCTCTCTCTCTCAGACTCACTCTCTCTCTCTCAGACTCTCAGACCCACTCTCTCTCTCTCTCAGACCCACTCTCTCTCTGACTCTCTCTCTCTCAGACCCACTCTCTCTCTCTCTTAGATCCACTCTCTCTCTCAGACCCACTCTCTCAGACTCTCAGACTCACTCTCTCTCTGACTCTCAGACCCACTCTCTCTCTCTCTGACTCTCAGACCCACTCTCTCTCTCTCAGACTCTCAGACCCACTCTCTCTCTCTCAGACTCACTCTCTCTCTCTCAGACTCTCAGACCCACTCTCTCTCTCTCTCAGACCCACTCTCTCTCTCAGACTCTCTCTCTCTCAGACCCACTCTCTCTCTCTCTTAGATCCACTCTCTCTCTCAGACCCACTCTCTCAGGCTCTCAGACTCACTCTCTCTCTGACTCTCAGACCCACTCTCTCTCTCTCTGACTCTCAGACCCACTCTCTCTCTCTCAGACTCTCAGACCCACTCTCTCTCTCACTCTCAGACCCACTCTCTCAGACTCTCAGATCCACTCTCTCAGACCCACTCTCTCAGACTCTCAGATCCACTCTCTCTCTCTCAGACCCACTCTCTCTCTCAGACCCACTCTCTCTCTCTCAGACTCTCAGACCCACTCTCTCTCTCTCTGACTCTCTCAGACTCTCTCTCTCAGACTCTCAGACCCACTCTCTCTCAGACCCACTCTCTTTCTCTCAGACTCTCAGACCCACTCTCTCTCTCTCTGACTCTCTCTCTCTCTCTCAGACCCACTCTCTCTCAGACCCACTCTCTCTCTCTGACTCTCAGACCCACTCTCCCTCTGACGCTCAGACCCACTCTCTCTCTGACTCTCAGACCCTCTCTCTCAGACTCTCAGACCCTCTCTCTCAGACTCTCAGACCCACTCTCTCTCTCTCAGACCCACTCTCTCTGACTCTCAGACCCACTCTCTCTCTGACTCTCAGACCCACTCTCTCTCTGACTCTCAGACCCACTCTCTCTCTGACTCTCAGACCCACTCTCTCTCTGACTCTCAGACCCCCTCTCTCTCTCTCTCAGACTCTCAGACCCACTCTCTCTCAGACTCTCAGACCCACTCTCTCTCTGACTCTCAGACCCACTCTCTCTCTCAGACTCTCAGACTCTCTCTCTCAGACTCTCAGACACACTCTCTCTCAGACTCACTCTCTCTCTCAGACTCTCTCTCTCTCTCAGACACACTCTCTCTCAGACACACTCTCTCTCAGACACACTCTCTCTCAGACACACTCTCTCTCAGACACACTCTCTCTCTCAGACACACTCTCTCTCTCAGACACACTCTCTCTCTCAGACACACTCTCTCTCTCAGACACACTCTCTCTCAGACTCTCAGACACACTCTCTCTCTCTCTCAGACTCTCAGACACAGTCTCTCTCTCAGACACACTCTCTCACTCTCTCTCAGACACACACACTCTCTCAGACACACACACACACACTCTCTCTCAGACACACACACACACTCACTCTCAGACACACACACACACTCTCAGACACACACACACACACACACTCTCTCAGACACACACACACTGGGAGGGAAATCTGATCGGGGGGGGGGAAATCGGAGCAGGTGCCCTCCGCAACTGCTGCTCGGTGTGGGAAGGAGGACCATGTAAGTGCGCAAGGGGGGGGGGGGGGATCTGAGCAGGGGGGATCGGAGCAGGTGCCCTCCTCCGCAACTGCTACCCGGTGTGGGGAGGAGGGCCGTGTAAGTGCACGGGGGGGGGGCGGAGCAGGGGGGAATCGGAGCAGGTACCCTCCACAACTGATGCCCGGTGTGGGGAGGAGGAGAGGCGGTAGTGAGGTGTCTCTCCCACCACAGACTCGTTCTTCTATCCCCCAAGCCTCTTATACCCCCTCCCCCCCGGAGCGCTGCTTACCCGCGCCGCCCTGGTGATACTCAGGTCCTTAATCACCTCAGGCGGCTGCTGCCACACACAGACAGTGACACACACACACAGAGACAGTGACAGTGTCACAGTTCAACCTGGTCCTCACTACTGGCTACTTCCCTGAACTGTGGAACGAAGGACTGATAACCCCTATCCACAAGAAAGGAGACAGGATGGACCCATTCAATTACAGAGGAATCTGTGTCAGCAGCACCCTGGGGAAACTGTTCAATAGCATCTTGAACAGCAGAATCCTCACCTTCCTGACAGAGCAGAGTGTACTGAGTAAGAGCCAGACAGGCTTCCTGCCAAACCACCGCACCACGGATCACATCTATACCCTACACAGCCTGATCAATAAACACATCCACAACACAAACAAGGGCAAAATCTTTGCTTGCTTTGTGGACTTCAAAAAAGCCTTCGACTCCATCTGGCATCCAGGCCTATTGCTGAAAATACTAGAGAGCGGAATAGGGGGGAGAACATACGACACGATCAAAAGTATGTACTCTGAAAACAAATGCTGCGTGAAAGTAAATAACAAAAGGACAGACTTCTTCCATCAAGGCCGTGGAGTTAGACAGGGCTGCAGCCTGAGTCCCACACTTTTTAACATCTACATCAATGAGCTCGCAGCAGCCCTAGAATCCTCCCCAGCACCTGGGCTCAACTTGGCTGGAACTGAGATTAAGTCTCTACTATACGCAGACGACCTGCTCCTGCTGTCTCCAACAGAACAAGGCCTCCAACAGAAACTGGCAATACTAGAAAAATTCAGCCAGACCTGGGCACTCTCTGTGAACCTAGAAAAAAACAGAATGGTATTCCAAAAAAAATCAAAAAAAACATCCAACCATATCTCAATTCACACTGGACGACAATGCACTGGAACAGACAACGAGCTACACATACCTTGGTTTAACAATCAGCTCATCAGGGAAATTCAACCTGGCCATAAATACACTGAAGGAGAAGGCCCGCAGAGCATTTTATGCAATAAGGAAACAGATGTACCACCTCAAACCACCAATAAGAATCTGGGAGAAAATATTCAACAGCATCATCACACCCATCCATCACACCTTCTCCAAGTACACAGGAGTACATCAAACAATGCATGCCGGGCTGAGCTGGGCCGCTTTCCTCTACTGCTCACTGTACAGAAGAGAGCACTGACATTCTGGGCTCACCTAAACACCAGCCACCCACAGTCTTACTGCTACAGAGCAATGCAAAGTCAGGACCTCCTCACTAAACCCTGTGCCATCAAACAACTTATCCTCTCACTCCAAGGACAAAACCCCACACAGATTAACAACCTGCCGAAAAAAGAAATCAACTCAATCGCCAACGAAATGAAGAAGCAGTATGTGACAAGATGGGAAAATGATATCCAACGCTCAAAGAAGCTGGAGACCTACCACAGCCTACAGAGAGAATACTCTCTGGCACCCTACCTATTGAAGGTAAAAGACCCAAAACAGAGACAGACCCTGAGCCAGTACAGAATAAGTGCCCACAGCCTAGAAATAGAAACATGCAGGCACAGACAGAACTGGAAGCCCCGGGAGGTGAGACTGTGCCAAAGATGTGAGCTAGGTGAGGTAGAAGATGAAACTCACTTCCTGTTGCGTTGCACACAATACTCTGAAGTGAGGAGTGCCCACCTAGAGAAACTCACTGCTGTTATCCAGAACTTTAATAATACAGAAGAGAACCAAAAAATAGTGATCCTTCTGGGAGAAGATGAAACCACAGCAGAACTGGCTGCACACTATATCAGCACCTGCCACAAGATGAGAGACGTACACTAACCCCCACACCCCTGTGTGAAACTGTTACCCCTATACCCTGCAATCATTATACCCTACCCCCTAGTATTCGTGTAATTATTGTCCCCCACCCCCTATTATTCACGCTTTGGCAATACTGAAATGTTCTTTCGTCATGCCAATAAAGCTGATTTGATTTGATTTGACAGTGAGATACACACACAGAGAGACAGTGAGACACATAGAGACAGTGAGACACACAGAGACCGTGAGACACACAGAGACCGTGACACACACAGAGACCGTGACACACACAGAGACCGTGACACACACAGAGATCGTGACACACACAGAGACCGTGACACACACAGAGACCGTGACACACACACACACACACAGACCGTGACACACACACACACACACACAGAGACCGTGACACACACACACACACAGTGACACGCACACACACATAGACAGTGACACACACACACACACACAGACAGTGACACGCACACACACACACACACACACACACACACACACAGTGACACACACACACACACAGAGACAGTGACACACACACACAGAGACAGTGACACACACACACACACACACACACACACAGAGACAGTTACACACACACACACAGACAGTGACACACACACACACACGCAGAGACAGTGACCCACACACACATACACACACACGCAGAGACAGTGACACACACACAGAGACAGTGACACACACACAGAGACAGTGACACACACACACAGAGACAGTGACACACACACACACACAGAGAGACAGTGACACACACACACACAGACAGTGAAACACAGTGACAGTGCCAGACACACACAGTGACAGTGCCAGACACACACAGTGACAGTGCCAGACACACACAGTGACAGTGCCAGACACACACACAGTGAAATTGACACACACACACACAGTGACACTGACACACACACACAGTGACATTGACACACACACACAGTGACATTGACACACACACACACACACACCCAGTGACATTGACACACACACACACACACACACACACACAATGACAGAGACAGTCACACACACACAATGACACACACACAATAAGCCCACCTCTGCAAACACACAAAAATAAGGCCTCTCCCCCCTTGGGGTGGGTAAGGTGTCTGGGGGGGGGTATAAGGGGGCATGTGGGTTACCTGGGGCCCATGGATGGGATGCTGGAGCAGCATGGCCAGTGCAGCTGAGAGACTGGCAGCCCGCGGAGCCTAAAGGGAGGGACAGAGGGGCGGAGCCTAAGGAGCCCGGCATTACTGGAGGAGAGAAGGGAGGGGGGCAGTGCTGTAGGAAGAGGCGGGCCAAAAATAAAATTGGCAGAGTGACAGCACGGGCAGCCAATCAGGAAAGGGGGAGTTTAAAAAAAAAAAAAAAAAATTTTAAACCATTCTTGCAGGCTGGCTTCCCGGGGGCCGGACCAAATGACTTCGCGGGCCGGACGTTCCCCACCCCTGCTGTACATAAACAGCCTCATATCTAAGAACGGACAATATATTTATACACAATCATAGAAAACGGACAATAAATG
Organism: Ascaphus truei; assembly: GCF_040206685.1. NCBI lineage: Eukaryota > Metazoa > Chordata > Amphibia > Anura > Ascaphidae > Ascaphus > Ascaphus truei. The sequence goes on along the minus strand of NC_134501.1, from coordinate 36,056,911 downwards.
TAAACATAATAATAAAATTAGTACAATAATGAACCTAAAAACATCATAAATGGAAATAATGGCTGAAGAGATAAGGATCTAACAGAAGTTAATTGACTCATACATTGATATACACATCTACACCAATAAATACTCCAGAATAACAATACTAGCAAAATGTATAATAAACTCATTAATAGTGAATTAATTATGTGTAATTCTAGCTAAAATCAAATCAAACATTTATTAAAATCAATAATTAAAAAGGAAAATGGATTTAAATTGATTTTCCTTTTTAATTATTGATTTTAATAAATCAAGTAGTCATAGTTTCTCTCAGACAGATATTCTGTGTTTAACAGAACTTTATATGGTGTCTTACATAATATTAAAGATGTCAAATCATCCTTAAAACAAATAATTATTTCTACTTAAAAAACAAACCTGTATGTTATTCACTAACTCAGGATCACTCATTTTTAATTAATATCATGACATGCATAAATCTGGGTGTATTGCCAAATGCCCTTGAAAGTATATCTTGTACTTTCTGTATAATTCTGCAAGTATTAATCTCTCTACATTGAGAAAAATAAAACGATGATTTCAAGATATATTTTTCGTAAACTTATTTTTGAAATCCTTCAATGCTCTAGAGTGATATGACATTTCCCGTCGCAATGAGGAAAGATTATTCCTTCACACAATCACAGTAATCTATCTGCACTGCGCAAACTCCTGCTCCGCACAAAGTGACATCACACAGAAGGGAGGAGCCAGCGGGAATCTAACCCCTCCCACGTCCCAGCTCACAGTGTAAATAAAGGGACTTATCAGTGTCACGTTATTGGGAGGAAAGTGTCACACGTCTACATTTAACTCTGTAAACAAGTCAATTCCGTTGGTATATGTTTTTCTAGGAAGGACCACATCTTTAACCCTTACGATGCCGGAGTCCGGCGGCATTTGCGGTCATGTGATTTATCCTGGAGCAGTCACATGACGCACCAAGGCCAAGCATAGGGGAAGCGGAAGTGGAGGGGGCATGGTAAGGGTTAATTCTCTGTAAGGGCCTTTATTTAACTCTTTGCCACCCACACACATTCAACTTCCTTATTCCCAAACCCAAGGCATTTATCCAACTGACCATCAACACCAAATACAGAAGCCACACGGTTTAATAGGAAATAAAGTGGGATTTTACACTCTGTTCCCGGGACGGATTCGGTATGGGTCTGAAAAGGGAATATTTTTTTTCCTTCTCAATCTACAACGTTTCCGCTCTGCGTCTGGCTCAGGGACGCGATCATTCCCATCATACCGCTCACGTTCTCCTCTCTACGGTGCCTGAAGTCAAGTGGGAGAGAAAAATTAAAGATGATTGAATTGCTAATGGTGCAAAATAATTAGGGTGACCAGATTTACAAAAGTAAAAACCGGGACACATTAAAAAAAATTTTTATAAAACAAATGATATCACCAACTGCGCCCCTTCTCCTTTATGTCTCTCTGCCCCGCTCTGTCCCCCTTTCTTTCACACAAACACACCCCTTTCTCTCTCTCTCTCCCCACATATAACTCTATTCTCGTTCTCCCCACCCCTACATTCTCATTCCACCCTTCCCTGTCTCTCTCTCCCCTTCCCCCCCCCCATTCTCTCTCTCCTCCCATTCTCTCTCTCCCCCTCCCCCCCCATTCTCTCTCTCTACCTCCCCTCTTACTCTCTCTCTCTCCCCCCATTCTCTCTCTCCCCCATTCCCTCCCTCTCCTTTCCCCTCCCTCTCTCCCTTTCATTCTGTGTCTCTCCTCCATTTTCTGTCTCTCTCCCCCCCATTCTCTGTCTCTCTTTCTCCCCCATTCTCTGTGTGTCTCTCTCTCTCCCTCATTCTCTGTGCCTTTCCCCCCCATTCTCTGTCTCTCTCTCCCCTCCATTCTGTGTCTCTCTCCCCCATTCCCTGTCTCTCTCCCCCCTCCCCCATTCTCTGTGTCTCTCCCCCATTCTCTGTCTCTCTCTCCCTCCTCCCATTCCCTGTCTCTCTCTCTCCATTTTTTGTCTCTCTCTCTCTCCCATTCTGTCTCTCTCCCCCCTCCCCCATTCTCTGTGTCTCTCCTCCATTTTCTGTTTCTCTCCCCCCCATTCTCTGTCTGTCTCTCTCTCCCCTCCATTCTCTGTCTGTCTCTCTCTCTGCTCCATTCTCTGTCTCTCTCCCCCATTCTCTGTCTCTCTCCCCCATTCTCTGTCTCAATCCCCCCATTCTCTGTGTCTTCCCCCATTCTCTCTCCCCCCCATTCTCTCTCTCCCCCACTCTCCCTCGCTCTCTCTCCCCCACTCTCTCTCGCTCTCTCTCTCCCCCACTCTCTCTCGCTCTCTCTCCCCACATTCTCTCTCTCCCCACATTCTCTCGCTCTCTCTCTCCACATTCTCTCGCTCTCTCTCCCCACATTCTCTCGCTCTCTCTCTCCCCACATTCTCTCTCTAGCTCCCATTCTCTCTCCCCCCATTCTCTCTCTCTGCTCCCATTCTCTCTCCCCCCCATTCTCTCCCTCCATCTCCTCTCCCCCATTCTCTGTGTCTCTCCTCCATTTTCTGTCTCTATCCCCCATTCTTTATCTGTCTCTCTCTCCCCCATTCTCTGTCTCTCCCCCAATTCTCTTTCTCTCTCTCTCCCCCCCATTCTCTCCTCCCCCACTCTCTCTCCTCCCTCATTCTCTCTCTCTCTCCTCCTCCCCCACTCTCTCTCCTCCCCATTCTCTCTCTCTCCTCCCCCATTCTCTCTCACCTCCCCCATTCTGTCTCTCTCCTCCCCCATTCTGTCTCTTCTCTCTCTCTCCCCCCCCATTCTGCCTCCTCTCTCTCTCTCCCCCCCCCCATTCTGTCTCCTCTCTCTCTCTCTCCCCATTCTCTCTCCTCTCTCTCTCTCCCCATTCTCTCTCCTCTCTCTCTCTCCCCCCCCATTCTCTTCACCACCCCCCCGTTCTCGGCTCTCTTTCCCCCTCCCCCCATTCTCGGCTCTCTGTCCCCCCATTCTCTCTCTCCTCTCCCATTCTCTCTCTCTCTACCCTCCATGCTCTTCCCCCCCATTCTCTCCCCCCCCTATTCTCGTCTCTCTCTCCCCCTCCATTCTCTGTCTGTCTCTCTCTCCCCCAACCCATTCTGTGTCTCTCCCCCATTATTTGTCTCTCCCTCCCCCCATTCTCTGTCTCTCTCCCCCCATTCTCTGTCTCTCTCCCCTCCATTCTCTTTCTCTGTCTCCCCTCCATTCTCTGTCTCTCTCTCCCCTCCATTCTGTCTCTCTCTCCCCCCCCCTTTCTCTGTCTCTCCTCCATTTTCTGTCTCTCTCCCCTCCATTCTCTGTCTCTCTCCCCTCCATTCTCTGTGTCTCCCCCCCCCCCCCCCACTCTGTGCTCCTCTTCCCATGCTGTGCCCCTCTCCCCATGCTGTGCCTCTCTCCCATCACTCTCTCCCCATGCTGTGCCTGTGCCTCTCTCTCTGCTCTCCCCATGCTGTGCCTGTGTTCTCTCTGTGTCTCTCCCCATGCTGTGCCTCTCTCTGTGTCTCTCCCCCATGCTCTGCCTGTGCCTCTCTCTGTGTCTCTCCCCATGCTGTGCCTCTCTCTGTGTCTCTCCCCATGCTGTGCCTGTGTCTCTCTCTGCCTCTCCCCATGCTGTGCCTGTGTTCTCTCTGTGTCTCTCCCCATGCTGTGCCTGTGTTCTCTCTCTGCCTCTCCCCTGCTGTGCCTGTGTTCTCTCTGTGTCTCTCCCCATGCTGTGCCTGTGTTCTCTCTGTGTCTCTCCCCATGCTGTGCCTGTGTTCTCTCTGTGTCTCTCCCCATGCTGTGCCTGTGTGTCTCTCTGTGTCTCTCCCCATGCTGTGCCTGTGTGTCTCTCTGTGTCTCTCCCCATGCTGTGCCTGTGTTCTCTCTGTGTCCCTCCCCATGCTGTGCCTGTGTTCTCTCTGTGTCTCTCCCCATGCTGTGCCTGTGTTCTCTCTGTGTCCCTCCCCATGCTGTGCCTGTGTTTTCTCTGTGTCTCTCCCCATGCTGTGCCTCTCTCTCTGTGTCTCTCCCCATGCTGTGCCTGTGTTCTCTCTGTGTCTCTCCCCATGCTGTGCCTGTGTTCTCTCTGTGTCTCTCCCCATGCTGTGCCTGTGTGTCTCTCTGTGTCTCTCCCCATGCTGTGCCTGTGTGTCTCTCTGTGTCTCTCCCCATGCTGTGCCTGTGTTCTCTCTGTGTCCCTCCCCATGCTGTGCCTGTGTTCTCTCTGTGTCTCTCCCCATGCGGTGCCTCTCTCTGTGTCTCTATACTTCCCCCCCCCCCCCCCATTGTGGGAGTGTGTGTCTGTGTCCCCCATTAAGGGCCATACCTGCATGGGTGGGGGAAGCCATCTTGAGCTGTCATGGAACAAGAACTGCATTTCTGATTCACCCCCCTCTCTCCTTTGCAGCTTCTGCCTGTCAGTTCTTATTTTTGCTGCATGGAGTCTGCACACACATACTGTGCCTGTGTGATATGCAACAATATTGCATTTCTTGCCTCTGGGCATGTAATCAGTGAACTGCTACTGCAGCCTCTCCAGTCCTCCTAAGTAATGGGCTTTCCCATTTTCTCCCCTGTCCTTACTGACAGTTAGTATAGTCTCACTTCCCATCTAGTGTGACCCTTGCTCCTCACTTCCTTTTCACCCTGGACTCTGAGTGAGTAACTGCCTGCTACTTACCCCAGCAAGGCCTTTTTGTTTTACACTGTCTCATCATTGATACACTGCACTTCAGACAGAGAAGCACTCTCTCCCAACATTACATCTACAAGCACCCATCTCCCTGTGATTTTCCCTCAATAAAATCAAGAAAGAGAAAAGGACTTGTTTGTGCTTTGGAAGAGGTGAGACATGAGTTAAGCTAACTGGAATCATTCATACATCATTCGTGACCCTGGCTCCAGTATATGAGCCCTGGCAGCAGACACCGGAAGTTCTCACTGACACTTCCGATTCTCACTGCTGGGGCTCCGCAGCTCAGACCCGGCCCCTGCTCTCCTCCATGCATTGTCTGCTCTCTGCTGCCCCCCTGCTCTGATGGTCAAAAGCGAACAGCCCCAAAAAAACGGAACATTTTACAGCATGCAGGGCAGCCGGGACAGAGACTAAAAAACCGGGACAGAGGTTAAAAAAACGGGACTGTCCCAGCTAAACCGGGACACCTGGTCACCCTAATCATAATTATCCGACCCGTGCTGTTAAACGGGACAAATCCCTGTTACTTTGTAAAAAGGATTTTGAAAACAACTTGACATTTTATTTTTAATGGTGCAGTTCCAGCAAAAAGAATCAATCTTCAAAGTGATCCCCACTGCTCAATATATATATATATACAGTGTATATATATATATATATATATATATACACACTGTATATATATATATATATATATATATATAAGAAAAAGAGAGAAGAGAGCGCACGCCCCATAGCGTAAAAAGGTAATTTAATGAGGGAAAAGGGGATAGGGGGGGTGGTTAAAATGCACTCACAAAGGTACAGATCATAAAGGCATTGCGTGATTATAATCACCACCATCCGGTTCTCGCTTTTGTCCTTGATGTAATCCGGTCTCAGAACAGGATGGGTCCACGTCTGAGCCGATAGAAAGGCCCAACGGATGTGAAACGTCCATAGAGAGTTCAAGAAAGTGTGGCTCTATATTTCTCAAGCCTCTGTAGCATCGGCGCAGGTCTCGGTACGTTCCCTGCGCTGTGTAATGACGTAATGTCGTAGCGTCTGACTTAATGACGCTCCCTTACTCGTTTCGTCACTCAACGGGTGACTTTCTCAAAGGGCAGTACTGAGAAGGGGTATGTCCGTTATTTATATACACAATCCAATAATGCTTATTCCACCGAACGCCCCTCATCAGCTGGAGATGCTTCAAACTAATTGAGATTGTGGCCAATGTTAAAACACTCGAAAATGTGCCTAATAAAAACTATTGCCTGTTTGAATTGGAGGAGATTGATTAAACATAGATATGACTAAATACTGAACATTGCCTGACCCGAGGGAGTATTATATAATATAACAAATCTAGAATCATGAAGGAGAAAATCTCAATTGTATACCCAACCATAAGAATACTATATTAAAACATCATATCATAAATTAGGATATATGGACCCTGAATGGACCCCTAATATATCATTTGTATAGCAATACTATTCCCATATAGGGCATGATACATGATAGGCAATGAAATTGATATTACATCAGAATTCAAGGGGTATATAGACAAATGAAATAAATACTATTGATGGATAAAAAAAAAACCAACATTTAAAAACAAGATTTACAGCAAAAAATTAAAATTGAAACTCCAATATTATAAAATGAAAAGTATCAATAGACAGATGATCCAAAGGGATAAATATTACAATACCAATTCAATAAGATAAATGTTTGTGAAATCAGATTCCTTATGCCACGAAAAAAGCAGGTACCTAGAAAGGGGAGATAGATAGCTAATAGATCAATTCACATAATTAGTTGATAAATACATTAATAATTAATATTATTTATTCTATTTTATTATGTTATATAAATAACAATTATTATCGCAGAATGAAAAAATGTAAAAATGTGTATTAGGATATGATTATAATGTATTCTGTGACAATTCTTAATATCTACGTGAATAACTACATAACATATGTGTTTATTAAAATATATATGGTCTCAGCTATTATAAACTAATTTATAATTACGAAATATATGTGAGTGAAAGTGAACATGGTATTTCTGTGATAGTGAGTGAAAAACTAATGTGTAAATAGATGTAAATGTGAGTGAGTGCTAGAAGTGATTGTATGAATGTGGTGATAAAACTACACTACAATGAATTATGAAAATATAATATAATATATAACTTAATAAAAATATACTGTGACCAAAAAACCACCAAATATTTTCTGTTAAAACCAAAACTAAAGTGCCTAACATGAGGAGAGGCTAAAAAGAGAGACCCAGACAATGGATGACAGAGAAGAGCAGAAGAGCTCCTGGAGAGGAGAGGCCGTCCAAGGACTCATTAAACTATGGTACTGACGTCCAGACATTCATTTAATCCACCTGGGCTGAGAGTGCCCAACTGGTGGATCCAGAAAGTTTCCCGCTTGCAGAGGATCTTGAAGCGGTCGCCCCCTAGAGTACAAGGAGAAATGGTCTCAATTCCCATCACTGCCATGGTTTTTGGATCTTGTTGGTGATGAAGTTTAAAGTGTCTGGAGACACTATGGGAATTGAGACCTTTAATCACATTTCTCCTGTGTTCCAGGAAGCGAGTACCAAGAGTTCTGGTGGTGCGTCCAACATATTTTTGGCTGCATCCACACTGTATCAAATATAACACATAGGTACTGAGACAGTCAATATAACTAGTGATGGGATATGTGGTACCTCTGCTTGGAGACTCAATCAGTGTTTCTTTCTGGAGATGCCTGCAAGTAATACACCGATTACGTCCACACTGATGATTACCTAGAGGACCCTTAGGAGCAATAGTGTTGGTCAAAGATGACCTAAGTTTCGTGGGGGCTAGCAGACTCTTCATGCTTCTTGCCTAAGTTGACTTAGACGATGACCTGAATATATTATTTTCACCTTTTAAACCCAGGTCAGTTTTCTTCCCTTACCAATCTAAGGGAGGATTTGTGGACACGTTTTATAATTTGGTTCTACGAGATTTCGAGTCACTGTGTGCTAAACCAATCAAATTCAATCATAATTTATCTAGAGGTGAGCAGGACGCATTGGGCAAACTGAGAGCCAACCATGATATTGTTATTCGACAGGCTGATAAGGGGGAGGCATAGTCATCCAGGACCTATCTGCTTATCTCATTGAGGCACGTAGACTCCTTGGTGACCCTGCTTCCTACACCTTGTTGGAATCTGACCCAGTGGACGCTTACCAGTTGTTGTTGAAGGAAATCCTCACTATTGCACAGGGAGATGGGATCATTTCTAAATCTGAATTTAAATTTTTGTTTACCTCACATCCACACACTCCCATTTTTTATCACTTACCTAAGGTGCATAAGTCCCTGTCCAATCCCCCTGGCAGACCCATAGTTTCGGGTGTGGAGTCGATGACATCGAGTCTATCCCAATATGTTGATTATTTTCTCCATCCCTATGTAGTCCAGCTTAGGTCCCATGTTAGGGATACACTCAATGTCATCGACTCCATCTCTGATATTAGGTGGAAATCCAGCTATCTATGGGCCACATGTGATGTCACATCACTGTATACCTGTATTCAACATGCCAGGGGGTTAGAAGCAATTAAATACTGGCTGGACACGGACTTATCATTTCCAGACAAGCACAAGCACTTCATTTTGCAAAGTATTCATTTCATTCTCACTCACAATTATTTTTTATTTGAAGACAATTATCACTTGCAAATCTGTGGAATGGCCATGGGCACGAGATTCGCTCCTAGCTATGCCAACCTCTTTATGGGGTACTGGGAGTAGTCCCATGTGTGGCAGAATGATACACTTGGGGCGGGTCTCGTGTACTATGGTCGCTTCATAGATGATGTTATTATCATCTGGGATGGTGAAGAGTCTGTTCTATCTGGTATCTTGAGTTCCTTCAACGACAATTTGTTTGGACTTAAATTTACTTTTGAAATTGATGCAGCGTCCACTGTGTTTCTGGATCTGGCTCTTAGTACAGACGCGGACTTGAATATTATCACCTCCACACATTTCAAGTCTGTGTCTGTTAACAGCTATGTTCATGCGTCCAGCAATCACCACAAGCAGTGGCTCGACAATGTCCCCTTGGGGCAGTTTCATAGAATACGGAGGAACTGCTCAGGGACATGGAATTTAAAAGCCAATCTGAATTACTTAGTAATAAGTTCATATCCAAAGGATATGACCCTGATTTGATCTCGGAAGCTCTCAGTAAGGTTAGCTCTATTGACAGATAAGTATTATTAAATAAATCAAAGAAGAAAGGAGATAAGGGGGTTCGCTTGAGTTATGATACTCCAGTGGAACCCATGAATACAGAGGTGTCCACATTGAGGTTTATAACAACTTATAACCAGTCTTATAGATCGATCAATAAAATCCTTAATCACTGGTCTATCCTCAAGTGTGACCCCCATATAGGATCCTGTCTGCCAGAACGAGCTAATGTAGTGTACAGAAAGGCAAAAAGCATGAAGAGTCTGCTAGCCCCCACGAAACTTAGGTCATCTTTGACCAACACTATTGCTCCTAAGGGTCCATTAGGTAATCATCAGTGTGGACGTAATCGGTGTATTACTTGCAGGCATCTCCAGAAAGAAACACTGATTGAGTCTCCAAGCAGAGGTACCACATATCCCATCACTAGTTATATTGACTGTCTCAGTACCTATGTGTTATATTTGATACAGTGTGGATGCAGACAAAAATATGTTGGACGCACCACCAGAACTCTTGGTACTCGCTTCCTGGAACACAGGAGAAATGTGATTAAAGGTCTCAATTCCCATAGTGTCTCCAGACACTTTAAACTTCATCACCAACAAGATCCAAAAACCATGGCAGTGATGGGAATTGAGACCATTTCTCCTTGTACTCTAGGGGGCGACCGCTTCAAGATCCTCTGCAAGCGGGAAACTTTCTGGATCCACCAGTTGGGCACTCTCAGCCCAGGTGGATTAAATGAATGTCTGGACGTCAGTACCATAGTTTAATGAGTCCTTGGACGGCCTCTCCTCTTCAGGAGCTCTTCTGCTCTTCTCTGTCATCCATTGTCTGGGTCTCTCTTTTTAGCCTCTCCTCATGTTAGGCACTTTAGTTTTGGTTTTAACAGAAAATATTTGGTGTTTTTTTGGTCACAGTATATTTTTATTAAGTTATATATTATATTATATTTTCATAATTCATTGTAGTGTAGTTTTATCACCACATTCATACAATCACTTCTAGCACTCACTCACATTTACATCTATTTACACATTAGTTTTTCACTCACTATCACAGAAATACCATGTTCACTTTCACTCACATATATTTCGTAATTATAAATTAGTTTATAATAGCTGAGACCATATATATTTTAATAAACACATATGTTATGTAGTTATTCACGTAGATATTAAGAATTGTCACAGAATACATTATAATCATATCCTAATACACATTTTTACATTTTTTCATTCTGCGATAATAATTGTTATTTATATAACATAATAAAATAGAATAAATAATATTAATAGGGAATCTGATTTCACAAACATTTATCTTATTGAATTGGTATTGTAATATTTATCCCTTTGGATCATCTGTCTATTGATTCTTTTCATTTTATAATATTGGAGTTTCAATTTTTAATTTTTTGCTGTAAATCTTGTTTTTAAATGTTGTTTTTTTTTTTATCCATCAATAGTATTTATTTCATTTGTCTATATACCCCTTGAATTCTGATGTAATATCAATTTCATTGCCTATCATGTATCATGCCCTATATGGGAATAGTATTGCTATACAAATGATATATTAGGGGTCCATTCAGGGTCCATATATCCTAATTTATGATATGATGTTTTAATATAGTATTCTTATGGTTGGGTATACAATTGAATTTTTCTCCTTCATGATTCTAGATTTGTTATATTATATAATACTCCCTCGGGTCAGGCAATGTTCAGTATTTAGTCATATCTATGTTTAATCAATCTCCTCCAATTCAAACAGGCAATAGTTTTTATTAGGCACATTTTCGAGTGTTTTAACATTGGCCACAATCTCAATTAGTTTGAAGCATCTCCAGCTGATGAGGGGCGTTCGGTGGAATAAGCATTATTGGATTGTGTATATAAATAACGGACATACCCCTTCTCAGTACTGCCCTTTGAGAAAGTCACCCGTTGAGTGACGAAACGCGTAAGGGAGCGTCATTACGTCAGACGCTACGACATTACGTCATTACACAGCGCAGGGAACGTACCGAGACCTGCGCCGATGCTACAGAGGCTTGAGAAATATAGAGCCACACTTTCTTGAACTCTCTATGGACGTTTCACATCCGTTGGGCCTTTCTATCGGCTCAGACGTGGACCCATCCTGTTCTGAGACCGGATTACATCAAGGACAAAAGCGAGAACCGGATGGTGGTGATTATAATCACGCAATGCCTTTATGATCTGTACCTTTGTGAGTGCATTTTTACCACCCCCCCTATCCCCTTTTCCCTCATTAAATTACCTTTTTACGCTATGGGGCGTGCGCTCTCTTCTCTCTTTTTCTTTTAGATTTCCTGTGGACTTGGTGTGTCCATTTTTGAGAGCAGCCGGAGTTCCCCTGTACCAGTATCTACTTCATATTGGACTATCATCTGAGGACTGGTTTTTCCTTTTTCTTTAGTTTTTTGTTTTTATAATATCATATGTTTTTATATGTATGTACTTGTTTGTCATTATATTATTAACATTATTTGTTGAAGTTTAGTGTTTAGTCTTTCCTAAATTGTTTTTTAGGTGTTTTAGGAGTTACCTTTATATAATATTAGGTTCACATTATATCCTACATTGGGCCTCATGCAGAGAGCAGCGCTATTTAGAATTGGAGAGGGGAATTTTTTTTAGCTTTATTGGAGTTTTTTTCTCCATATGCAGAAAGGGCATAAAACTGCATTTACAATCCTTTCTGCATATGGAGAGTTTCAAACAGCGCTATGAGCGCTATGAGCGCTGTTGAAACTAGTGGGAAAGAAATCGATTTATTTTTCTCCTCCACCGGCCGCGGAGCACCAGCTGCTTGGTGAAGAGGAAAAATGTTGAAAATCGCGCCATTTTTTTGCCGCGAACAGCCACTAGATGGCGTTCGCTGCTCTCTGCATACGGCCGTTTTCAAGACTGGAGAGATTTCTCTTCTCTCCAGCCGCGCGGCAAGATTCTGAGAACAAAAAAAAAATTGGCGCTTTTTTTAAAACTCCCCATTTTCTGCCTTTCTAAAGGCAGATTTCGCCAATACATGCCGCTTTCCCTATTAGCGCTGCTCTCTGCATGAGGCCCATTGTATTTTACTTTATACAATATTATACCTCCCCCCACCCCCCCATTTTATTTTTTAATAATTATATTTAATTATATATTTTTGGTATTATCGATTTGGTTCAGAGGCGCAGCTTTTTTCTTTTGTATATATATATATATATATATATATATATATATATATATATATAGTGTTCGACAAACCTATTCCCCCGCACGCCCCGGGCGAGTGGATTTGACCTTGTGGCGACATCCTTATGGCCGCCCAAGTAGCGCACGTGTTTTTTTTTTCATTTTCCCTGCTCGCGCTGAAAAAAAAAAAAAAAATTCAATCCAGCAGCCTGATTGGCTGACAGGACTTGGCGGCTTGAAGAGGTTAGTACTCTATTGCATCCCCAATGCCGGTCCCCGCTTCCCCTCCCTGTCCCCGTGTCTGCCCGCGGGCTGGGTGATGGTAGCGGGAGTGTTCCCCCTCCCCCCCAGTCCTCGCTCCTCCCCCCAGTCCTCGCTCCTCTCCCCAGTCCTAGCTTCCCCCCAGGTTCCCGTGTCTACCCGCGAGGTGGGAGATGGTAGCGGGGGTGTTCCCCTCCCCCCAGGCCCCGCTTCCCCCTGGTCCCCATAGCTGCTCGCGCGGGGTGGGAGATGGGCGCGGGGGGGGGGAGCATGGTGCTGGTCGCGGCCTTTCCTCTCTTCCTTTCTCCCCCCCCCCCTCGAGTCCCGGCCGCACTCACTGCTGCCCCTGGCTTTTCCCTCTCCACTCTCCTCCTCCCTCCTAGGAGCGTGTGTGCAGTCCTCGCTGCCTCCTGCCTGTGAGCTGAAGGGGGGGGGGTCATCTGTGGTGTCGGCTTCTCCTGTAAACTTTCATGTGAGCTACTGGAGGTGTGTGTGACAGACAGTGTGTGTGTGTGTGTGTGTGTGTGTGTGTGTGTGTGTGTGTGTGTGTGTGTGTGTGTGTGTGTGTGTGTGTGTGTGTGTGTGTGTGTGTGTGTGTGTGTGTGTGTGTGTGTGTGTGTGTCAGACAGTTGTGTGTGTGTGTGAGAGGTACCCCCCAATCAGTCACCCCCTCCCCACCCAGGCACCCCCCCCCCGTCAGCCAGTCACCCCTCAGTAAGCCACTCCCCCCCCAGTCAGTCACCACCCCCCAGTCAATCACCCCCCCAGCCAGTCAGTCACCCCCCCAGTCAGTCAGTCAGTCACCCCCCCGTCAGTCAGTCACCCCCCCAGACAGTCAGTCACCCCCCAGTCACCAGTCAGTCAGTCGCCCCCCCCAGCCAGTCACTCACCCCCCCTAGCCAGTCAGTCACACCCCCATCAGTCACCCCCCCAGTCAGTCAGTCACCCCCCCAACCAGTCATTCACCCCCCCAGCCAGTCAGTCACCCCCCCTAGCCAGTCAGTCACCCCCCCTAGCCAGCCAGTCACCCCACTAGCCAGTCAGTCACCCCCCCCAGCCAGTCAGTCACCCCCCCAGCCAGTCAGTCACCCCCCCCCAGCCAGTCAGTCACCCCCCTAGCCAGTCAGTCAACCCCCTAGCCAGTCAGTCACCCCCCCAGCCAGTCAGTCAACCCCCCCAGCCAGTCAGTCACCCTCCAGTCAGTCAGTCACCCCCCCAGTCAGTCACCCCCCCCTGTCAGTCAGTCACCCCCCCAGTCAGTCAGTCACCGCCCCAGTCAGTCAGTCACCCCCCCAGTCAGTCAGTCAGTCACCCCCCCAGTCACCAGTCAGTCAGTCGCCCCCCCCAGCCAGTCACTCACCCCCCCTAGCCAGTCAGTCACCCCCCCCCCGTCAGTCACCCCCCAGTCAGTCAGTCACCCCCCAACCAGTCATTCACCCCCCCAGCCAGTCAGTCATCCCCTCAGCCAGTCAGTCACCCCCCCTAGCCAGCCAGTCACCCTCCCTAGCCAGTCAGTCACCCCCCCAGCCAGTCAGTCATCCCCCCCAGCCAGTCAGTCACCCCCCCAGCCAGTCAGTCACCCCCCCAGCCAGTCAGTCACCCCCCCAGTCAGTCAGTCACCCCCCCAGTCAGTCAGTCAGTCACCCCCCCGTCAGTCAGTCACCCCCCCAGACAGTCAGTCACCCCCCAGTCACCAGTCAGTCAGTCGCCCCCCCCAGCCAGTCACTCACCCCCCCTAGCCAGTCAGTCACCCCCCCGTCAGTCACCCCCACAGTCAGTCAGTCACCCCCCCAACCAGTCATTCACCCCCCCAGCCAGTTAGTCATCCCCCCAGCCAGTCAGTCACCCCCCATAGCCAGTCAGTCACCCCCCCTAGCCAGCCAGTCACCCCCCTAGCCAGTCAGTCACCCCCCCAGCCAGTCAGTCACCCCCCCAGCCAGTCAGTCACCCCCCCAGCCAGTCAGTCACCCCCCCAGCCAGTCAGTCACCCCCCCCCAGCCAGTAAGTCACCCCCCCCCCAGCCAGTAAGTCACCCCCCCCAGCCAGTCAGTCACCCCCCTAGCCAGTCAGTTACCCCCCTAGTCAGTCAGTCACCCCCCCCCGCCAGCCAGGCAGTCACCCCCACCAGCCAGGCAGTCACCCCCCCTAGCCAGTCAGTCACCCCCCTAGCCAGTCAGTCACCCCCCCTAGCCAGTCAGTCACCCCCCCCAGCCAGTCATTCACCCCCCTCAGCCAGTCAGTCACCCCCCCAATCAGTCAACCACCCCCCCCAGTCAGTCAGCCACCCCCCCCCAGTCAGTCAGTCACCCCCCCCCCAGTCAGTCAGTCACCCCCCCAGCCAGTCCATCACCTCCCCCCCCAGCCAGTCTGTCACCCCCCCCCCCCAGCCAGTCAGTCACCCCCCCGTCCAGTCAGTCACCCCCCCAGCCAGTCAGTCAACCCCCAAGCCAGTCAGTTACCCCCCCAGTCAGTCAGTCACACCCCCTGCCAGTCAGTCACCCCCCCAGTCAGTCAGTCAGTCACCCCCCCAGTCAGTCAGTCACCCCCCCAGACAGTCATTCACCCCCCAGTCACCAGTCAGTCAGTCGCCCCCCCCAGCCAGTCACTCACCCCCCCTAGCCAGTCAGTCACCCCCCCCGTCAGTCACCCCCACAGTCAGTCAGTCACCCCCCCAACCAGTCATTCACCCCCCCAGCCAGTTAGTCATCCCCCCAGCCAGTCAGTCACCCCCCATAGCCAGTCAGTCACCCCCCCTAGCCAGCCAGTCAGTCACCCCCCTAGCCAGTCAGTCACCCCCCCCAGCCAGTCAGTCACCCCCCCCAGCCAGTCAGTCACCCCCCCAGCCAGTCAGTCACCCCCCCAGCCAGTCAGTCACCCCCCCCAGCCAGTAAGTCACCCCCCCCAGCCAGTAAGTCACCCCCCCCCAGCCAGTCAGTCACCCCCCTAGCCAGTCAGTTACCCCCCTAGTCAGTCAGTCACCCCCCCCCCCCGCCAGCCAGGCAGTCACCCCCACCAGCCAGGCAGTCACCCCCCCCTAGCCAGTCAGTCACCCCCCTAGCCAGTCAGTCACCCCCCCTAGCCAGTCAGTCACCCCCCCCAGCCAGTCATTCACCCCCCTCAGCCAGTCAGTCACCCCCCCAGTCAGTCAGCCACCCCCCCCCCAGTCAGTCAGTCACCCCCCCCAGTCAGCCACCCCCCCCCCAGCCAGTCTGTCACCCCCCCCCCCCAGCCAGTCAGTCACCCCCCCGTCCAGTCAGTCACCCCCCCAGCCAGTCAGTCAACCCCCAAGCCAGTCAGTTACCCCCCCAGTCAGTCAGTAACCCCCCCTGCCAGTCAGTCACCCCTCCCAATCAGTCAGTCACCCCCCCAGGTCAGTCACCCCCACAGTCTCTCTCTGTCTCCCCATCTCTCTCTGTCTCCCCGTCTCTCTCTCTCTGTCTCCTCTCCCTCCTCTCTCTGTCTCCCCTCCCTCCTCTCTCTGTCTCCCCTCCCTCCTCTCTGTCTCCCCTCCCTCCTCTCTCTGTCTCCCCTCCCTCCCCTCTCTGTCTCCCTGTCTCCCCTCCCTCCTCTCTCTCTCTGTCTCTGTCTCCCCTGCCTCCTCTCTCTGTCTCTCTGTCTCCCCTGCCTCCTCTCTGTCTCCCCTCCCTCCTCTCTCTGTCTCTCTGTCTCCGCTCCCTCATCTCTCTGTCTGTCTCCCCTCCCTCCTCTCTATCTCCCCTCCCTCCTCTCTCTGTCTCTCAGTCAGTCAGTCACCCTCCCTAGCCAGTCAGTCACCCCCCAGCCAGTCAGTCACCCCCCAGCCAGTCAGTCACCCCCCCCAGCCAGTCAGTCACCCCCCCAGCCAGTTAGTCACCCCCCCCAGACAGTCAGTCACCCTCCCTAGCCAGTCAGTCACCCCCCAGCCAGTCAGTCACCCCCCAGCCAGTCAGTCACCCCCCCCAGCCAGTCAGTCACCCCCCCCAGCCAGTTAGTCACCCCCCCAGACAGTCAGTCACCCTCCCTAGCCAGTCAGTCACCCCCCAGCCAGTCAGTCACCCCCCAGCCAGTCAGTCACCCCCCCAGCCAGTCAGTCACCCCCCCAGCCAGTCATTCTCCCCCAGCCAGTCAGTCACCCCCCCCAGCCAGTCAGTCACCCCCCCAGCCAGTCAGTCACCCTCCAGTCAGTCAGTCACCCCCGTCAGTCAGTCACCCCCCCAGCCAGTCAGTCAACCCCCCCAGCCAGTCAGTCACCCTCCAGTCAGTCAGTCACCCCCCCAGTCAGTCACCCCCCCCCCGTCAGTCAGTCACCCCCCCCAGTCAGTCAGTCACCCCCCCAGTCAGTCAGTCAGTCAGTCGCCCCCCCCAGCCAGTCACTCACCCCCCCTAGCCAGTCAGTCACACCCCCGTCAGTCACCCCCCAGTCAGTCAGTCACCCCCCAACCAGTCATTCACCCCCCCAGCCAGTCAGTCATCCCCTCAGCCAGTCAGTCACCCCCCCTAGCCAGTCAGTCACCCCCCCTAGCCAGTCAGTCACCCCCCCTAGCCAGCCAGTCACCCCCCCTAGCCAGTCAGTCACCCCCCCCCAGCCAGTCAGTCACCCCCCCAGCTAGTCAGTCACCCCCCCAGCCAGTCAGTCACCCCCCCAGCCAGTCAGTCACCCCCCCCCAGTCAGTCACCCCCCCAGTCAGTCAGTCACCCCCCCAGTCAGTCAGTCACCCCCCCAGACAGTCAGTCACCCCCCAGTCACCAGTCAGTCAGTCGCCCCCCCCAGCCAGTCACTCACCCCCCCTAGCCAGTCAGTCACCCCCCCCGTCAGTCACCCCCACAGTCAGTCAGTCACCCCCCCAACCAGTCATTCACCCCCCCAGCCAGTTAGTCATCCTCCCAGCCAGTCAGTCACCCCCCATAGCCAGTCAGTCACCCCCCCTAGCCAGCCAGTCACCCCCCTAGCCAGTCAGTCACCCCCCCCCCAGCCAGTCAGTCACCCCCCCAGTCAGTCAGTCACCCCCCCCAGCCAGTCAGTCACCCCCCCAGCCAGTCAGTCACCCCCCCCCAACCAGTCAGTCACCCCCCCCCCCCAGCCAGTAAGTCACCCCCCCCCAGCCAGTCAGTCACCCCCCCCCCAGCCAGTCAGTCACCCCCCTAGCCAGTCAGTTACCCCCCTAGTCAGTCAGTCACCCCCCCCCGCCAGCCAGGCAGTCACCCCCACCAGCCAGGCAGTCACCCCCCCCCAGCCAGTCAGTCACCCCCCCTAGCCAGTCAGTCACCCCCCTAGACAGTCAGTCACCCCCCCTAGCCAGTCAGTCACCCCCCCAGCCATTCATTCACCCCCCTCAGCCAGTCAGTCACCCCCCCAGTCAGTCAGCCACCCCCCCCAGTCAGTCAGTCACCCCCCCCCAGTCAGTCAGCCAGCCAGTCCGTCACCCCCCCAGCCAGTCCATCACCCCCCCCCAGCCAGTCTGTCACCCCCCCCCAGCCAGTCAGTCACCCCCCCGTCCAGTCTGTCACCCCCCCAGCCAGTCAGTCAACCCCAAAGCCAGTCAGTTACCCCCCCAGTCAGTCAGTCACCCCCCCTGCCAGTCAGTCACCCCTCCCAATCAGTCAGTCACCCCCCCAGGTCAGTCACCCCCACAGTTTCTCTCTGTCTCCCCATCTCTCTCTGTCTCCCCATCTCTCTCTCTGTCTCCCCTCCCTCCTCTCTCTGTCTCCCCTCCCTCCTCTCTCTGTCTCCCCTCCCTCCCCTCTCTGTCTCCCTGTCTCCCCTCCCTCCTCTCTCTCTCTCTCTGTCTCCCCTGCCTCCTCTCTCTGTCTCTCTGTCTCCCCTGCCTCCTCTCTGTCTCCCCTCCCTCCTCTCTCTGTCTCTCTGTCTCCGCTCCCTCATCTCTCTGTCTGTCTCCCCTCCCTCCTCTCTATCTCCCCTCCCTCCTCTCTCTGTCTCTCAGTCAGTCAGTCAGTCACCCCCCCCCAGCCAGTCAATCACCCCCCCAGCCAGTCAGTCACCTCCCCAGCCAGTCAGTCACCCCCCCAGCCAGTTAGTCACCCCCCCAGACAGTCAGTCACCCTCCCTAGCTAGTCAGTCACCCCCCAGCCAGTCAGTCACCCCCCCCAGCCAGTCAGTCACCCCCCCAGCCAGTTAGTCACCCCCCCAGACAGTCAGTCACCCTCCCTAGCCAGTCAGTCACCCCCCAGCCAGTCAGTCACCCCCCAGCCAGTCAGTCACCCCCCCAGCCAGTCAGTCACCCCCCCAGCCAGTCATTCTCCCCCCCCCAGCCAGTCAGTCACCCCCCCCAGCCAGTCAGTCACCCCCCCAGCCAGTCAGTCACCCTCCAGTCAGTCACCCCCGTCAGTCAGTCACCCCCCCAGCCAGTCAGTCAACCCCCCCAGCCAGTCAGTCACCCTCCAGTCAGTCAGTCACCCCCCCAGTCAGTCACCCCCCCCGTCAGTCAGTCACCCCCCCCAGTCAGTCAGTCACCCCCCCCAGTCAGTCAGTCACCCCCCCAGTCAGTCAGTCAGTCAGTCACCCCCCAGCCAGTCAGTCACCCCCCCTAGCCAGTCAGTCACCCCCCCTAGCAATTCAGTCAACCCCCCCCAGCCAGTCATTCCCCCCCCCCAGCCAGTCAGTCAGTCACCGAGCCAGTCAGTCACCCCCCAGCCAGTCAGTCACCCTCCCAGGCAGTCACCACCCCCCAACCAGTCAGTCACCCCCCCAGCCAGTCAGTCACCCCCCCGTCCAGTCAGTCACCCCCCCGTCCAGTCATTCACCCCCCCCCCCAGCCAGTCAGTCACTCCCCCAGCCAGTCAGTCACCCCCACAGGCAGTCAGTCACTCCCCCCAAGCCAGACAGTCACCCCCCCATCCAGTCAGTCACCCCCCCAGTCAGTCAGTCACCTCCCCAGACAGTCAGTCACCCCCCCAGTTACCAGTCAGTCAGTCACCCCCCCCACCCCAGCCAGTCAGTCACTCCCCCCGAGCCAGTCATTCACCCCCCCCCCCCCCCGTCCAGTCAGTTACCCCCCCCCAGCCAGTCAGTCACCCCCCCAGTCAGTCACCCCCCCAGTCAGTCAGTCACCCCCCCAGCCAGTCAGTCACCCCCCCTAGCCAGTCAGTCACCCCCTCAGACAGTCAGTCACCCTCCCTAGCCAGTCAGTCACCCCCCAGCCAGTCAGTCACCCCCCAGCCAGTCAGTCAACACCCAGCTAGTCAGTCACCCCCCAGCCAGTCAGTCACCCCCCCCCCGCCAGTCAGTCACCCCCCCAGCCAGTCAGTCACCCCCCCAGCCAGTCAGTCACCCCCCCAGCCAGTCAGTCACCCTCCAGTCAGTCAGTCAGTCACCCTCCAGTCAGTCAGTCACCCCCCCAGTCAGTCACCCCCCAGCCAGTCAGTCACCCCCCTAGCCAGTCAGTCAACCCCCTAGCCAGTCCATCACCTCCCCCCCAGCCAGTCTGTCACCCCCCCCCCCAGCCAGTCAGTCACCCCCCCGTCCAGTCAGTCACCCCCCCAGCCAGTCAGTCAACCCCCAAGCCAGTCAGTTACCCCCCCAGTCAGTCAGTCACCCCCCCTGCCAGTCAGTCACCCCTCCCAATCAGTCAGTCACCCCCCCAGGTCAGTCACCCCCACAGTTTCTCTCTGTCTCCCCATCTCTCTCTGTCTCCCCGTCTCTCTCTCTGTCTCCCCTCCCTCCTCTCTCTGTCTCCCCTCCCTCCTCTCTCTGTCTCCCCTCCCTCCCATCTCTGTCTCCCTGTCTCCCCTCCCTCCTCTCTCTCTCTCTGTCTCCCCTGCCTCCTCTCTCTGTCTCTCTGTCTCCCCTGCCTCCTCTCTGTCTCCCCTCCCTCCTCTCTCTGTCTCTCTGTCTCCGCTCCCTCATATCTCTGTCTGTCTCCCCTCCCTCCTCTCTATCTCCCCTCCCTCCTCTCTCTGTCTCTCAGTCAGTCAGTCACCCCCCCCCCAGCCAGTCAATCACCCCCCCAGCCAGTCAGTCACCTCCCCAGCCAGTCAGTCACCCCCCAGCCAGTTAGTCACCACCCCAGACAGTCAGTCACCCTCCCTAGCCAGTCAGTCACCCCCCAGCCAGTCAGTCACCCCCCAGCCAGTCAGTCACCCCCCCCAGCCAGTCAGTCACCCCCCCAGCCAGTTAGTCACCCCCCCAGACAGTCAGTCACCCTCCCTAGCCAGTCAGTCACCCCCCAGCCAGTCAGTCACCCCCCAGCCAGTCAGTAACCCCCCCAGCCAGTCAGTCACCCCCCCAGCCAGTCATTCTCCCCCCCCAGCCAGTCAGTCACCCCCCCCAGCCAGTCAGTCACCCCCCCAGCCAGTCAGTCACCCTCCAGTCAGTCAGTCACCCCCGTCAGTCAGTCACCCCCCCAGCCAGTCAGTCAACCCCCCCAGCCAGTCAGTCACCCTCCAGTCAGTCAGTCACCCCCCCAGTCAGTCACCCCCCCGTCAGTCAGTCACCCCCCCCAGTCAGTCAGTCACCCCCCCAGCCAGTCAGTCACCCCCCCTAGCCAGTCAGTCACCCCCTCAGACAGTCAGTCACCCTCCCTAGCCAGTCAGTCACCCCCCAGCCAGTCAGTCACCCCCCAGCCAGTCAGTCAACCCCCAGCTAGTCAGTCACCCCCCAGCCAGTCAGTCACCCCCCCCCCCCCGCCAGTCAGTCACCCCCCAGCCAGTCAGTCACCCCCCCAGCCAGTCAGTCACCCCCCCAGCCAGTCAGTCACCCTCCAGTCAGTCAGTCAGTCACCCTCCAGTCAGTCAGTCACCCCCCCAGTCAGTCACCCCCCAGCCAGTCAGTCACCCCCCTAGCCAGTCAGTCAACCCCCTAGCCAGTCCATCACCTCCCCCCCCAGCCAGTCTGTCACCCCCCCCCCAGCCAGTCAGTCACCCCCCCGTCCAGTCAGTCACCCCCCCAGCCAGTCAGTCAACCCCCAAGCCAGTCAGTTACCCCCCCAGTCAGTCAGTCACCCCCCCTGCCAGTCAGTTACCCCTCCCAATCAGTCAGTCACCCCCCCAGGTCAGTCACCCCCACAGTTTCTCTCTGTCTCCCCATCTCTCTCTGTCTCCCCGTCTCTCTCTCTGTCTCCCCTCCCTCCTCTCTCTGTCTCCCCTCCCTCCTCTCTCTGTCTCCCCTCCCTCCCATCTCTGTCTCCCTGTCTCCCCTCCCTCCTCTCTCTCTCTCTGTCTCCCCTGCCTCCTCTCTCTGTCTCTCTGTCTCCCCTGCCTCCTCTCTGTCTCCCCTCCCTCCTCTCTCTGTCTCTCTGTCTCCGCTCCCTCATATCTCTGTCTGTCTCCCCTCCCTCCTCTCTATCTCCCCTCCCTCCTCTCTCTGTCTCTCAGTCAGTCAGTCACCCCCCCCCCAGCCAGTCAATCACCCCCCCAGCCAGTCAGTCACCTCCCCAGCCAGTCAGTCACCCCCCAGCCAGTTAGTCACCCCCCCAGACAGTCAGTCACCCTCCCTAGCCAGTCAGTCACCCCCCAGCCAGTCAGTCACCCCCCAGCCAGTCAGTCACCCCCCCCAGCCAGTCAGTCACCCCCCCAGCCAGTTAGTCACCCCCCCAGACAGTCAGTCACCCTCCCTAGCCAGTCAGTCACCCCCCAGCCAGTCAGTCACCCCCCAGCCAGTCAGTAACCCCCCCAGCCAGTCAGTCACCCCCCCAGCCAGTCATTCTCCCCCCCCAGCCAGTCAGTCACCCCCCCAGCCAGTCAGTCACCCCCCCAGCCAGTCAGTCACCCTCCAGTCAGTCAGTCACCCCCGTCAGTCAGTCACCCCCCCAGCCAGTCAGTCAACCCCCCCAGCCAGTCAGTCACCCTCCAGTCAGTCAGTCACCCCCCCAGTCAGTCACCCCCCCGTCAGTCAGTCACCCCCCCAGTCAGTCAGTCACCCCCCCCAGTCAGTCAGTCACCCCCCCAGTCAGTCAGTCAGTCAGTCACCCCCCAGCCAGTCAGTCACCCCCCCTAGCCAGTCAGTCACCCCCCCTAGCAATTCAGTCAACCCCCCCCCCAGCCAGTCATTCCCCCCCCCAGCCAGTCAGTCAGTCACCCCCCCAGTCAGTCAGTCACCGAGCCAGTCATTCACCCCCCAGCCAGTCAGTCACCCTCCCAGGCAGTCACCACCCCCCAGCCAGTCAGTCACCCCCCCAGCCAGTCAGTCACCCCCCCGTCCAGTCAGTCACCCCCCCGTCCAGTCATTCACCCCCCCCCAGCCAGTCAGTCACTCCCCCAGCCAGTCAGTCACCCCCACAGGCAGTCAGTCACTCCCCCCAAGCCAGACAGTCACCCCCCCCATCCAGTCAGTCACCCCCCCAGTCAGTCAGTCACCTCCCCAGACAGTCAGTCACCCCCCCAGTTACCAGTCAGTCAGTCACCCCCCCACCCCAGCCAGTCAGTCACTCCCCCCGAGCCAGTCAGTCACCCCCCCTCCATCCAGTCAGTTACCCCCCCCAGCCAGTCAGTCACCCCCCCAGTCAGTCACCCCCCCAGTCAGTCAGTCACCCCCCCAGCCAGTCAGTCACCCCCCCTAGCCAGTCAGTCACCCCCTCAGACAGTCAGTCACCCTCCCTAGCCAGTCAGTCACCCCCCAGCCAGTCAGTCACCCCCCAGCCAGTCAGTCAACCCCCAGCTAGTCAGTCACCCCCCAGCCAGTCAGTCACCCCCCCCCCGCCAGTCAGTCACCCCCCCAGCCAGTCAGTCACCCCCCCAGCCAGTCAGTCACCCCCCCAGCCAGTCAGTCACCCCCCCCCAGCCAGTCAGTCACCCTCCAGTCAGTCAGTCAGTCACCCTCCAGTCAGTCAGTCACCCCCCCAGTCAGTCACCCCCCAGCCAGTCAGTCACCCCCCTAGCCAGTCAGTCAACCCCCTAGCCAGTCAGTCACGCCCCCAGAGAGTCAGTCAACCCCCCCAGCCAGTCAGTCACCCTCCAGTCAGTCAGTCACCCCCCCCAGTCAGTCACCCCCCCGTCAGTCAGTCACCCCCCCAGTCAGTCAGTCAACCCCCAGTCAGTCAGTCACCCCCCAGCCAGTCAGTCACCCCCCCTAGCCAGTCAGTCACCCCCCCTAGCCAGTCAGTCACCCCCCCAGCCAGTCATTCCCCCCTCCAGCCAGTCAGTCACCCCCCCAGGCAGTCACCACCCCCCAGCCAGTCAGTCACCCCCCCCAGCCAGTCAGTCACCCCCCCAGCCAGTCAGTCACCCCCCCAGCCAGTCAGTCACCCTCCCAGGCAGTCACCACCCCCCAGCCAGTCAGTCACCCCCCCCAGCCAGTCAGTCACCCCCTGTCCAGTCAGTCACCCCCCAGCCAGTCAGTCACCCCCCCAGCCAGTCAGTCACTCCCCCAGCCAGTCAGTCACCCCCCATGCCAGTCAGTCACCCACCCTGCCAGTCAGTCACCCACCCCCAGCCAGTCAGTCACCCACCCCCAGCCAGTCAGTCACCCACCCCCAATCAGTCAGTCACCCCCCAGTCTCTCTGACTCCCCGTCTCTCTCTCTGTCTCCCCTCCCTCCTCTCTCTGTCTCCCCTCCCTCCTCCCTCTGTCTCTCTGTCTCCCCTTCCTCCTCTCTCTGTCTCCCCTCCCTCCTCTCTCTGTCTCTCTGTCTCCCCTCTGTCTCCCCTGCCTCCTCTCTGTCTCCCCTGCCTCCTTTCTCTGTCTCTCTGTCTCCCCTGCCTCCTCTCTCTGTCTCCCCTCCCTCCTCTCTCTCTCCCCTCCCTCCTCTCTCTGTCTCCCTGTCTCCCCTGCCTCCTCTCTCTGTCTCCCCTCCCTCCTCTCTCTGTCTCTCTGTCTCCCCTCCCTCCTCTCTATGTCTCTCTGTCTCCCCTGCCTCCTCTCTCTGTCTCCCCTCCCTCCTCTCTCTCTGTCTGTCTCCCCCCCCTCCTCTCTCTCTGTCTGTCTCCCCTCCCTCCTCTCTGTATCTGAATATCTTATTTACCCTGTATATCTTAACTGCCCTATACCTACACCAAAATAGCCTATACTGCTTTCTTCCAGATCTGACTCTCAAGCTTCAGACGGGAGGCATCGGAATCCCCCCTAACCCAGAAGACAGGTAGAGAACATCTCCCCTCCAACATATAACATTGCAGGATGAGGGTACCTGGACATTGAGGGACTGCGGATCAGGTAAGATCCCAGGCGGGATTGCTGCTTTAGATATTGTGAAGCGGGGGCATCCAGACACTGGATAAAGGGTGCAGGAAACTAGTCATTCACATCTGGCTTTTTTTTTTAAATCCGACTGTGACGATGGGGAGGATTTAGCCCGGGATTAAAGGGGTTACACCCCAATTGGCCACCCTCTACCCTCACCTGGGAAGCAAGGGGTTAACTGGACTGAGGTCCAGTAATGTGTTTTTACCTCGCTTCAATATCCAAATGCTTATTCCCCTGTAAAAAATGTATTGTTTCTGGGCCAGTGTCTGCACCACACACACTGGGGCTTAAGGGGTTAATAAGCTACAGTTTAAGAAAATACAACTGTGGTGTGTCTTTTCAGAAAATCTGGGCTTCAAAAGGCTTTATTGAAGTTGGGTGTGAAAAGCAGAAGGGGTTTTTAGTGTACAGTATATTAATACCTAATTTGCAGGCCAAGGGTATATTGCTGGTAGAGACAGCTAGACCCAGGCTGGGGCATTGGGTGTGAAATCTAATACCAGGTGACAAATGTCCACTACCCAGGGGTCCCTGCTTCAAAGAGATTTATTGATGGGGGCCAGGGGGCGGTTACCCAAGGAGAAATCAGAATGAGTGACCTTATTAAATATGAGAATATTATGAGATGTCCTCGGCTGAACGTGCTAAAAACTACATATGTGTATTCGTGGGACTTACCCGCAACTAACGAATACAGACACCTGAGATCTAACATATACAGATATTAATATCTCTCTTAATTTTAATATTACACTGTAATATTTAGTCTCATTGGGAGCGTCATGCGTGACGGAATGTATTAATAATGTTCGCGTGCGAGCCAGTAAGTGACTACGAACTGAAGTTATGAAGTTATTTACAGTGTATATGGAATTTTGGTTTTGTTCTGGAAACTGCAGACTCCCCTCTGTGTATGGTTAATGAGCAGTAAGGACATCCTGCTAGAATTTTACATAGCCTGGTGATCAAAGGCTAAATTGCCTAATTGTTTATGCTGGGCCCAGGAACTGACTAGTTTAATTTGTGATACTTCATACTAAACAATGGAAACCCAAAATCTGCTTCAAAAGGATTTTTCCTAGACAGCGCGGTATCTTGATTGTAAGAGAAGGGTTAAAATGGTATATAAACCAGAGTCACCCCTTACTCATTGTCTTCATGCAAAGTCCTTCATGTGTCTTCATGACCTGCCTGTCTTGCTGTGATGTCAACTGAATTATGGAAGAAATGGCCATCCTGTATCCTGATGGCCTTCTTGTCCTAAACTTTAAGTAAGTGTCTATATTTTGCCTGTTATTTGTATATTTTGTGTGTTCACCTTTATCAAGGAATAAATTATATTTTATCATATCTAAGTCTCGCCCCAGTTCAACCCAGTTATATATATATATTTTGGTGTGTATTATTAATAGCCTGTCACAAAGCTCCCGTCACACCGACATTTACACACACACACACACACACACACACACACACACACACACACACACACACACACACACACGTAACCAGGACTAATTGTAGTATAATGTAATACAATAAATAAACTTATGTCAAAAACGAATGTTGTTGTTACTAGGAATTTATTCAATTTATTTTTTTTAAAGCCGGCCTGGGGGTGGGACTAGGGCGGGGTTGGGGGCGGGACTAGGTGGCGAGTAGATTTTTTTTGTTTGGCGAGTAGATTTTTGGGTGATTTGTCGACCACTGTATGTATGTATGTATATATATATATATATATATATATATATATATATATATGATACGAACCAATCCAAAGACCAGTAAAGAGACAGCAGACCGCACGGGGTTAATCTCCAAAGACCAGTAAAGAGACAGCAGACCGCACGGGGTTAATCCAAAAATCTATATTCACAACATGAAATACACGTAAGCCAACGTTTCGGTCCCACAGAGAGACCTTCCTCAGGGCCGTGCAACCCACAAGTGCAAGTGACCAAACATATATACCCTCACCCATAGTGCAATGCAAACAAAGGGAACCAATCACCAACATGCAATCAGACAAAATATGCAACATAGCTGTGCTCCGTGCCCCCTCCCCTATTACCTGATTATCCAAATGACTCATCATGACATGAGAGTAGGCACTTAAACTATTAGGAGAGAGACACCCTTAGACACTGGTCCCAGGGTCTACTGCCATTGCGGGGGAAAGTCGCGCGCCGCGCATGTGCAGTGGGCCAAAACATATTGACTGCCGGAGCGCCAGCAGGGCGAGTGCGCCGCGCATCACAGCTGTGAGCAGACGCCTCATTAACTCTCCCTGGCCACCAGGACGCCGGCAGCGCAAAACGCACATGCGCAGTCTGAAAAACCGCCTCGGTGCACAGTTACCCGCACACTGACAGTAATAATGGGCTAAACAGAATAGTAATACACAGAGCGTTAAGGTGAACCACAGGGGGACAGATGGAGGTATAGAGCACAAGGAGCGCATAGCATCACCATAATATATAAGGACAAAGGAAGTGCAAAAGTGCAGAGGGAGTGATGCAACAGAGTATGAGTGACAAACATATAAAAGGCATAATGCAAAATTCAATGAAAGCAGGGAGACAGCTACAAAAAGCAGCTAAGTGAAAGTTCCTCATTTAGGCCACCAGGTGTCATAGTTCTTAGTTCATAAATAAGCCTTGCTTCCTGTTTAAGCAAGGTCCTGCCCTGTCACCCCCACGGGGGGGGACTGGAACCTGCAGAATAGGCATACAACGAAGTGTGGCCAGTGTGTGTCTTTTTCTTTGAAATGTCTAGCCACAGGTAGACACTTCAGATCTATATCAGCGGCATCACTCAGTAGGGCTTTTCTGATGTTTGAACGGTGCATGGCCATACGTTCTTTCAGCATCCTAACAGTCTTCCGATGTACAGCAATCCACAAGGACACTTAATAAAGTACACCACGAATTTTGACTCACAGTTCAGTGGTTGTTTGATTTTAATCGGTGCGCCACTATGCGGGTGATTGTAGCTAGGGCCCAGCTGCATATAGTTGCAGTTGGTACAGCCATGACAGCGGTGCGAACCAGGTTTTTTGGCTAACCAAGTGGTGGGTGTGGCATATTTGTCTATTGGGTCAGATCCAGTGACCATGTCGCCAATGTTTGGTCCCCGACGAAAGCAGAATAGAGGTGGCTCTCTGGCATATGCACCAATCCTCTCGTCATTCTCCAGGATGCGCCAATTGCCCCGATGCAGCGCTTAATGCTGTTAGTAGCAGTACTGAATGTACTGACTATATTGAGCCTGTTGCTCACCGGTCTGCCTGACGAAGGTGTCAATAGTTCACCCCTATCAACCTGTCCAACCTTTTGCAAGGCACAGTTGATGTCCTTGGCCGAATAGCCCCTCTCCCGGAAGCGTGCGGCCATTTGGGCCAAGGCCCTTTGTGATTCTTCTGGATCAGTGGTGATTCTTTTCACTCGGAGAAGCTGGGAGTATGGGAGACCCTCTTAAGTGGTACAGGATGGTGGCTGGCTGCACAAAGAAGGGAGTTCTTGTCTTCTTCCGGTATATTCTAGTAGTCAGCTATTACAACCTTTTCTACTACAGTGTGCTGACTGACCTTCATGTGTATATATATATATATATATATATATATATATATATATATATATATATATATTTGCAAAGCCAGTATAACCAGCCTCACACTGATGAGACCCAAAAGATCGAAAGAGCCGCCTGTGAGTAGGTTCACTGGCTTTGCAATTAACCCAGGCTGTGCTGAAAGGCTGGCGCTGAGCTCGCTATCCGCTTTGCACGCTTACCTTCTTCAATGTGGATCAGCACATCCCCTCTCCCGCTGTGCTCACGCGCTCAAGCGGACTGAGGGGGTGGGGGGCAAACGCACTATGTGGGGGGGCAAACGGACTGAGGGGGGGGCAAACGGACTGAGGGGGGCAAACGGACTGAGGGGGGCAAACGGACAGAGGAGGGGGGCAAACAGACAGAGGGGGGGGCAAACGGACAGAGGGGGGGCAAACGGACAGAGGAGGGGCAAACGGAGAGTTGCTGTGTGGTGGGGGGGCAAACGGAGTGCTGCTGTGTGGTGGTGGGGGGGCAAACGGAGTGCTGCTGTGTGGTGGTGGGGGCAAATGGAGTGCTGCTGTGTGGTGGGGGGGGGGCAAACGGAGTGCTGCTGTGTGGTGGTGGGGCAAATGGAGTGCTGCTGTGTGGTGGGGGGGCAAACGGAGTGCTGCTGTGTGGTGGGGGGGCAAACGGAGTGCTGCTGTGTGGTGGTGGGGGGGCAAACGGAGTGGTGTGGTGGGGGGAGAAGGGAGAGAGAAAGAGAGAGAGAAATGGGGGGAGAGAGATGAGGGGAGGGGGGTAGAGAGAAATATATAGAGAGAGATATACGCAGAAACACAGACAGCCCCTATACAGCCAATGACACACCCCCTCCCATAATAGCCACGCCCCGCCCACTTCTGCTCTAAAAATGTTGCAGGACAGCGGTTGCTCATGCTTGGAGAACTGGTGACATCACCGCTCTCTAAGCATGAGCGTGCTCAGCGGCAGCGGGGCCGCAGCCTAAGGCCGTGGGGATGGTCAGCGCTTAGGTGCTGACCCGCGCTCACGCTCGGCAGTGAGCCCCTGCAGCCACAATGAGAGCGGCTTAGCAGGGGCTCGCACATGCTTCCACACGCATGCGGAAGCGTAGCCGACATTAATTTTTTAGTTTGAGCGTTCACGGGAGCGCAGGGCCGGGTCACGTGAGTGGTTCGCCCAATGAGGGCGAACCAGCTCCGTGACGGCGCGCGAACTAAGGCCAGGGAAAACACCCCCTTTCCCTCAGCCTCAGCGCGCCTCCACACGGCTGAAGTCACCATGGACTCAGCCTAATGCAGCCGCATAAGCTCACAGGCTAGTGTGACCGGATTTCTCCGTTTAGCCGGGACAGTCCCTGTTTTTTACGGTTTGTCTTGGTTGCCCAACATTCTTTAAAATGTCCGTGCAGAGAGCGGAGGATGTCGGCAGGGAGGAGAGCGGAGGATGTCAGCAGGGAGGAGAGCGGAGGATGCTGGCAGGGAGGAGAGCGGAGGATGTTGGCAGGAAGGAGAGCGGAGGATGTCGGCAGGGAGGAGAGCGGAGGATGCCGGCAGGGAGGAGAGCGGAGTTGCCGGCAGGGAGGAGAGCGGAGGATGTCGGCAGGAAGGAGAGCAGAGAATGCCGGCAGGGAGTAGAGCGGAGGATGTCGGCAGGGAGGAGAGCGGAGGATGTCGGCAGGGAGGAAAGCGGAGGATGTTGGCAGGGAAGAGAGCGGAGGATGCCGGCAGGGAGGATTGCGGAGGATGCCGGCAGGGAGGAGAGAGGAGGATGCCGGCAGGGAGGATTGCGGAGGATGCCAGCAGGGAGGAGAGCAGAGGATGTCGGCAGTGAGGAGAGAGGAGGGATGTCGGCAGGAAGGAGAGCGGAGGATGTCGGCAGGGAGGAGAGCGGAGGATGCCGGCAGGAGGACAGCGGAGTATGGCGGCAGAGAGAAGAGCAGAGGATGTCGGCAGGGAGGAGAGCGGAGGATGTCGGCAGGAAGGAGAGCGAGGATGCCGGCAGGGAGGAGAGCGGAGGATGCCGGCAGGGGGAGAGCGGAGGATGTCGGCAGAGAGGAGAGCAGAGGATGTCGGCAGGGAGGAGAGCAGAGGATGTCGGCAGGGAGGAGAGCGGAGGATGTCGGCAGGGAGGAGAGCGGAGGATGTCGGCAGGGAGGAGAGCGGAAGATGTTGGCTGGGAGGATTGCGGAGGATGTCGGCAGGGAGGAGAGCAGAGGATGTCGGCAGGGAGGAGAGCGGAGGATGTCGGCAGGGAGGAGAGCGGAGGATGTCGGCAGAGAAGAGAGCGGAGGATGCCGGCAGGGAGGAGAGCGGAGGATGTCGGCAGGGAGGAGGGCGGAGGATTCTGGCAGGAAGGAGAGCGAAGGATGGGTCTGCAGCTGCAGAAGGGGCAGGGTTCGCTGCAGAGGGTGGGGACGGGGTTCGCTGCAGAGGGTGGGGACGGGGTTATCTGCAGAGGATGGGGGTGGGGTTATCTGCAGAGGGTGGGTTAGCTGCAGAGGACGGGGGCGGGGTTAGCTGCAGGGGGCGGGGCTAGCTGTAGAAGAGTGTGGGGG
Organism: Ascaphus truei; assembly: GCF_040206685.1. Classification (NCBI taxonomy): domain Eukaryota; kingdom Metazoa; phylum Chordata; class Amphibia; order Anura; family Ascaphidae; genus Ascaphus; species Ascaphus truei. The sequence continues at coordinate 36,026,253 of NC_134501.1, read as the reverse complement.
AGGGGCTAGCTGTAGAAGTGTGGGGACGGGCTATCTGTAGAAGTGTGGGGGTGGGGCTATCTGCAGAGGGTGGGGGCGGGGCTAGCTGCAGAGGGTGGGGGTGGAGTCAGCTGCAAAGGGTGGGGTCGGAGTTAGCTGAAGAGGGTGGGGGCGGGTTAGTTGCAGAGGGTGGAGGCGGGTTAGCTACAGAGGGTGGAGGCGGGTTAGCTACAGAGGGGGGGCGGGGTTAGTTGCAGAGGGTGGGGGCGGAGCTAGATGCAGAGGGTGGGGGCGGGTTAGCTGTAGAGGAGGGTGGGGGTGATGTTATCAGCAGAGGAGGGTGGGGGCGGGGTTAGCTGCAGAGGAGGGTGGGGACGGGTTTAGCTGCAGAGGGTGGGGGCGGGCTTAGCTTCAGCGGAGCCCCAGCAGTGATACCGGTAGTGAGTCAGTGAGAACTTCTGGTGTCTGCTACCAGGACCCAAATGGCATGCCCTACCCATGCTCCAGTGACAGGTAGGGTCCAGAATGGGGGGAGGGGGAGACACACAGAATGGGGAGAGAGAGGCACAGAATAGGTAGAGATAGAGGCACAGCATAGGTAGAGAGAGAGAGAGAATGGGGGAGAGAGACAGACACAGAATAGGGAGGGGAGAGAGACACAGAATAGGGAGAGACAGCATTGGGAGGAGAAAGACATAATAGGGAACGGAAAACGATACAGCATGGGGGGGGAGAGAGACAGAGAATAGGGAGGGGAAGAGCGACACAGCATGGGGGTGAGAGACACAGAATAGGGAGAGAGACAGCATGGGGAGAGAGAGACACAGAGAATGGGGAGAGAGACAGAGAATGGGGAGAGGGAGAGACACAGAGAATGGTGTGAGAGTCAGAATAGGGAGAGGGAGAATGGGGAGAGTGAGAGAGAGACAGAGAATGGGGAGAGGGAGAGCGACAGAATGGAAGAGAGACAGAGAATGGGGAGAGGGAGAGAATGAAATGATTGGGGAGAGATTGGAGGGATGGGGGGGTAAGAGAGAATGGGGTGAGTGAGAAGGGGGACAGAGAAGGGCGGAGAGACATAAAGGGAGTGGCACAGTTTGTTATGTCATTTGTTTATAAATATTTTTTAATGTGTCCCGGTTTTTACTTTTGTAAATCTGGTCACCCTATTTATTATAGGGGTTCATGTTAATTTACATGTCATTTCCCAGAATCCCTTGCTGCAGTGGAAGCACTGCATGCTAAGTTATAATGGCAAAAAGGGTTGCAGACCTGTCTAAGACATGTGAATGTGCTTACAAGTGAGTCCCCGTCATGCATGAAAGTCGCGAAGCATTCACTGAGCAAGTGAGTAAGTGAGTAAGTGAGTAAGTGAGCAAGTGAGTAAGTGAGTAAGTGAGTAAGTGAGTAGAAAAGGAGCAAATCAGAAACTGAAGTTATACACAGTAAATTTGTATTGGGGTCTCTGAAGGTTTTAACCATTTATGGGTTAGCTAATATCAGATATATGTGCTTATTATGGTGGGATAGGTGGGCAAATGGAACACACCTAAAATCTTGGGTTTTCATTATTGTAGGCAATTTTAATTCTATTTAATCTAATTTTGCTGTCAATAGCAACTTATTATTAAAGCAGCGTCAAGTTTGCATAATATGTATTTAGTTTCAAGAACCCTTCAAATTAATGATGGAAATTTTTTTATTTAAGTAACTAGCTGATATACCCGGCGTTGCCCGGAGGCCGTGAGGGGGGGCGTGAAAGGCAGGGGGGGGCGTGAAAGGCAGGGGGGCGTGAAAGGCAGGGGGGGCGTGAAAGGCAGGGGGGGCCGTGAAAGGCAGGGGGGGGGCGTGAAAGGCGGGGGGGGGGGCGTGAAAGGCGGGGGGGGCGTGAAAGGCGGGGGGGGGGGTGAAAGGCGGGGGGGGGCGTGAAAGGCGGGGGGGGGCCTGAAAGGCGGGGGGGGCGTGAAAGGCGGGGGGGGGGCATAAAAGGCGGGGGGCGTGAAAGGCGGGGGGGGGGCGTGAAAGGCGGGGGGGGGCGTGAAAGGCGGGGGGGGGGCGTGAAAGGCGGGGGGGGGCATGAAAGGCAGGGGGGGGCAATACACACACAGTGTGACACACACACACAGTGTCACACACACACACACACACACACACACACACAGTGTCACACACACACACAGTGTCACACACACACACAGACTGTCACACAGACACACAGTGAGACACACACACACACGTCACCTAGAGCGACACACACGCGACACCTAGCTGTAGTTCAGGCCGCCGCCATCTTGTCACTCGGCGCCGCGAGGGAACTACTTCCGGCCGCCGCCATCTTCTCAGTCGGCGCCGCCGCCATCTTAGGCGCATCGCGAGGGAGGAAGGGGGTCCGCTGCCTGTTCCCCCCGCCGGGGATGGAGATGAGGCGCCGCGAGGTCCGCTGCCTGTTCCCCCGCCGGGGATGGAGATGAGGGGAGCGGGAGCGCCGGGAGAGGTGAGCGGAGGGGGTGTAATGTGCGCGCGTGTGCACAGGGACATCTAACTCGGCGCCGCCGCCATCTTAGGCGCATCGCGAGGGAGGAAGGGGGTCCGCTGCGCGGGGATGGAGATGAGGCGCCGCGAGGTCCGCTGCCTGTTCCCCCGCCGGGGATGGAGATGAGGGGAGCGGGAGCGCCGGGAGAGGTGAGCGGAGGGGGTGTAATGTGCGCGCGTGTGCACAGGGACATCTTGTCACTCGGCGCCGCCGCCATCTTAGGCGCATCGCGAGGGAGGAAGGGGGTCCGCTGCGCGGGGATGGAGATGAGGCGCCGCGAGGTCCGCTGCCTGTTCCCCCGCCGGGGATGGAGATGAGGGGAGCGGGAGCGCCGGGAGAGGTGAGCGGAGGAGGTGTGTGTGTGTACACAGGGGTGAGAGTGTGTGTGTGTGTGTACACAGGCCTGACAGTGTGTGTGTGTACACAGGGCTGAGAGTGTGTGTGTGTGTGTGTGTGTGTGTGTGTGTGTGTGTGTGTGTGTGTGTGTGTGTGTGTGTGTGTACAGGTTGTTGTTTCACAGGGGTGAGTGTGAATGTGTGTGTACACAGGGGTGACTGTGTGTGTGTGTGTACAGGGTTGAGTGTGAGTGTGTGTACAGTGTTGAGTGTGACACTGAGTGTGTGAGTGTGAGGGGGTGACTGTGTACCAAGGAGTCCTCAGAGGTTCTGGCCGTGTGGTGTGACTGCAAGTGTGTGAGAGTGAAGGAGGTGATGTCACAGTGGGGCGTACCTCTTGGCCAATGAGTCACGGACCAATCAGATTCACCGCAGATAGCACTAACCTCACTAACCATTCGATTTTATATATTAATTAAGATAATGCAAACCCCCTCTATATACACAAACACACTCTCCTGTCCCCATTCCTCTACACTCACAAAACACACTGCAGCCCTCCTCCTCCCTCTACACTCACAAAACACACACAGCAGCCCCCCCTCTACACCCACAAACACACAAAAAACAAAACGGGACAGACTAAAATGCTTAATGTGAAAAACGCTTAATGTGGATAAATGTGCCAAGACATACACCAATTGCCGTCAAACTTTGCACAGCGCATGCTTTGCACTCCCCCAGGCTATCCTGAAAATTTCATGGCTTTTCATAACATGCACTTCAAATTATGTACATTAACCCTTTCTGAAAGTGCAAAATGCTTAATAAAAAGTGCTTAATGTGAATTAAAGTGTCAAAACATAAACCGGTTAACTTAAAACTTGGCACATGATGTGCTGTATACTGCCCATAACTATCCTGAAAATTTCAAGGTGCTTGCTAACACACACTGCAAATTATTAACGTTAAGTACTTTAAGAAGGGCAAAATACTTAATATGGACGTGTTTAACGTCGATTAATGTGCCAAAACATATTCCAATAGCCTTCAAACTTGGCAGAAGACATCTTTTACACTGCCCGCAACTATCCTGAAAATTCCATGCCTTTTGCTCATGTACACTGCAAATTATTCACGTTAAGCACTTTCTGAAGGACAACAGTCTAAAACGCTTAGGGGGTCATGCACTAAGCAGCGGAAAATTGCATTCGCCGGCGTTTGAATTCGCCATGTTTTTGGCGTGTTGCCCTCGCTGTATGCAGGAAGGGCCGAATCCCTGGCAAATCACAGCGAGAGCAACTTTGCCAAACATGGCGAGTAACCGGTTGCGAGACAGTCTTCCTGGCGAGAAGCTGCCGAGAAGCCGTCCCCTGCCGAGATGTGTCTGCAGCAGAGAGAGATCCGCCGCTCTCTCTGCACAAACATCGGCATATTAAAAACTCTTTTAAATACAATTTTATTCATAGTGTATATGTGCAGGGGGCCTCCGAAGCTGAACCGCATTGGTTTCAGGACCAGGGAACCCCTGCTTCCCGAGATACAGGCCCCGTTATGAGGTGCCGGTATCCCTCTGCATTTAAATGTCCCGATCACGTGACCGCGGAATGTAAACAAAGCAGAGGGATACCGGCACCCCCTAAAGGGGCCTGTATCTCGGGAAGCAGGGGGTCCCCGAACCTAAAACCAAAGCGGTTCAGCTCCGGAGACCCTCTGCACATCTACTGTACACTATGAATAAAACACCCATATCAATAAACAATCATTCCTTACCTTTGCGGCTATGTGCTATGGTAACGAAGCAGCATGAATATATTTTTAATAATAGTGTACTGTGAGCAGGGGGTCCCCTGAGCTGAACCGCATTGATTTGTGGATCAGGGACCCCCTGCTTCCCGAGTTACAGGCCCCAGTATGTGTCATCGGGTGCCAGTGTCGCCGCCATCTTTATAGCGTCCCATACGCGATGTGCCCGCTATAAAGATGGCGGCGACACTGGCACCGATACCCCACACCGGGGCCTGTAACTTGGGAAGCAGGGGGTCTCTGAGCCACACATCTATGCGGTTCAGGTCAGGGGACCCCCTGATCCTGCGCAATTTTATGAAAATACATTTGTAACGGGTATTCCCTCTATCCCAATCACAGATACCGTGTGTGTGGGTGGAAACCTATGTGTTACCAGGTGTGATGCGTTATAACTGTCAGGCCCACAGGGGGTCTGAGCCTCCGCTAGTGAGAGCCTGGGGTGAATCCTCTGGAACGTTTCTTGTCAGCGCCTCCACCTATGTGAGCTTCTAGGAGTGTAGAGTGGCCCTCACATAGGAACATCCATAAAGTAACCAGCCCACACCAAAGGTTATGGCTAAAAGGGTTTACTATATGGCAAATAACACAACATAACATACTTCAACAATATGACATTGACAGTGCCCCTCTGATAGGCACAACTACCCGGTCACCACGCAGGGCTTTGTACCCCACACGTTATATCAATAGTCCCAAATGTCCCACAATACCCCAAATGAGTGACTGTTGGTAAAGTTGGTGGACTTATAGATACCTGCCCGGGCACACATCCGTGCCCGGGTGTAAAGCTCTTCAAAAAGGGTCTGACGCAGGAACAGGAATCCGCCTCCGCGTGAGGTGTCTCCCTCGTGGAGCATCGCACCCACAGAATGTCTCTTGTAGTAGAGCCTGTCTGAGCCCAGACGCAGGCCGCAATCACTGCGTGCAACTGGCACCGGTGATATCACATAGAACTGGGTACTATAGAAAGCAAACCACCCCCCCCCCCTTGCACTGAAAGGGGCCTTTCCTGAAACTGCCAACTAATTGCTGTGGCTGCACTGCAAGCCACACTGTCTTTTCTTGTCAGAGTACACAGCACTGCAGCTGTGTCAGTGACAAGACTCAGATTCAGATTCAGATTAGGGCAGGGTCCCTACCTAAGGGGCCTTCCCTATGAACTTACCCACTAACCTAGTGGGGAGTGGGGCCTACCTGGGCCTGGGGTTTCTCTGGCCTAGTACAGCAGAGCCCTGCTCTCTGTACACTACCTTCCCCAATCGCTTCTTGGATCCAACTG